>NW_028318755.1:267500-322500 GCF_062004578.1 Staurois parvus
ATGTACTCTCAACTATGTAGTGCAAGGGCCTGCCTGATTTGATACAAATTGAATACATTTTTCAGGTGGGTCTCCCAAATACCTAGTTGGTGTAAATCTATAGGAAATTGCACAGGCCATCTTTTACAAGAACATGGGAGGGAGGGAGGGAGGGAGGGAGGGGGCAGATGCACTCAGCTGTCACTGTTCTTGAAATCCAGCTCCAGTTTAGGGAGGGTATGCTGTAAACACACCAAATTCACTTTCAGACCCTATTCACACCTAACGTAGTAGGAGCACATGTTTCTGGTAAGTTCCTGTAATTCACATAAGGCAGATCATTGATACTAATGAGATGCCTTACGCAAAATAAAGTAGCTTATGAGAAATTTGGTGCTTTGTAGTTTACATTTTTTTTTTTAAATGCATGGTTTGCCACGTTTGTTGAGCATAAAAGGTAGCCATACACTATACAGTCTGTCCTCCTTTAGATTTACCACACTATATAAGGGGACACACCTCTCTATCCAATCACTCTGTATTCAGTCAGACAGGCTCTTGCACTTGATAGTAGATCTAAAGGAAATTGTACATCAGATTGCATAGTATAATGTGAGCTTTACAGACTTCCAGGGACACACTTCTCCTGTTTTCAACACTTCACCTTTGCTCCACATAGGCTGTTATAGGATTACTCAGCAACTTTACCTGCTCCCATGTGCACACTCTGCAAAATGAACAATCAATGCAAGGAGGAGAGAGAACAAAATGATCCATGAGCGGAGGATCACACTGGCTATGTATTGAGGGAAACTGGTGTCCACTGACAATGAATGCATTGGAGAAGCATGTAACTACAGAGGTGGGCAGGAGAAATCTCCTGGATGGAGAGGCCAGGAGCAGGGTGTGTTAAAGAGGTCAGCTTCTGTAGAACTTCCTTACTCTACTAACATTATTCAGTTCTGCAGGACAGATACCAGGAAGTCATGGAGGAGTTTTCTATAGAACAAACCGGAGGCTGAGGCGAAGCCTGTCCTAGGATACAGTATAAGAAGATGAAAAAGAGTGCACAAACCTTGCGCATTACCTCAATAAATAGTGACTAATTTTATTATTAAGGAAATATATTCCCAAAGTGATGGTATAACAGGCATAAGTAACCATAATCCAAACAGGGTTACAGGTAAATCCAAAAGGGGGGGGGATGAAGGCTAATGCGTTTCGAAGGGTGCTCCCTTCTTCATCAGAGCTGATCAAAAAAAACAAATACACACTAACCAGATAGTGCATTGATTGCGCATGGAGCAATTAAGACCTGCTCCTGGTGCTCTTAACTTGTAATAACAGGCAGATGTCATCCGCAGGTCAGCCACTAGATGTCCTCAGTAAATATTCCACCAGGGCCATCAACAGCAGGAGGAGGGGGAAGTCATATCAATCCAAATCCTCAGTACCTTCAAAAACGGGCTCACATGGAAATAATGAGCCCCAAGAAAGCTTCTAATAGTGTAGTATTTCTTTAATCGTCAAAAAATCCAGCATAAAACAAGTACCGGTAAGTCAAAACTTGCATCAAGATCTGCTAGGGCCACCAATCAGGATGGCCTTGTGGTATATGCACACAGGTCAGGGGCACCTCGCTGACGCGTTTCGTGTAAAAACACTTCCTACTACACTATTAGAAGCTTTCTTGGGGCTCATTATTTCCATGTGAGCCCATTTTTGAAGGTACTGAGGATTTGGATAGATATATGACTTCCCCCTCCTCCTGCTGTTGATGGCCCTGGTGAAATGATTACTGAGGACATCTAGTGGCTGACCTGCGGATGACATCTGCCTGTTATTACAAGTTCAGAGCACCAGGAGCAGGTCCTAATTGCTTCATGCGCAATCAATGCGCTATCTGGTTAGTGCATTGTTTGTACATTCACAAGTACACAAGAGTCACCATTATCATTGACCATGGACTTTTGAACACCTGCACATAATCACTTTGCTTGATCACTATAAGGACTGAGTTATCTAACCTATGTGTCTAACCTACTTGTCTTCACCGGATTTATCAATATTAGCGCTGCATATTTATTTTACATATTTCCATATTGGGTTTAGAGGTTGCCTTTATGCTAGCGGCTTTATCATTTTTATCATTACTATTATCATTTCTATCATTATACTTCCCAGCGCTCAATTACCACTTTTGCTACCGTATTTTCCGGCGTATAAGACGACTTTTTGACCCTTGAAAATCTTCTCAAAGGTCGGGGGTCTTATACGCCGGTACACGCCAGGGAGCACTTTTTAGGGGGGCGGCGCGGTGCTGCCGCCGTCCCCCCTTTCCGACTGAAGGGACACCAAGTACAGGGGTGGGTAGAGGGCTGCAGTCTCTTACCTGGCTCCCACGATGATCCATCCAGGAAGCGCTGCTCCTTCAGTCACTCACTCACTCCTGCCGCTCGGCTCCGCCTCCTCACCGGTGACTGGCCGCCAGAACTGTAGCTCAGGAAAGGCACACAGGCGGCCAATCACGGGCGAGGAGGCGGAGCCGAGCGGACCCGCGAAAATTGAGTGAAGGTAAGTGTGCAGTGCAGAGGTGCTGCTGCAACCACATATGCTGGCTGCAGCAGTACCATACTAGAACAGGAGTCAGCAAGTGTCATTGGTGTCAGTGGGAGGAATAGTGCCCCATCATTGGTGTCACTGATACTAATGATGGGGCACTATTCCTCCCACTGACACCAATGATGGGGCACTATTCCTCCCACTAACACCAACGATGGGGCACTATTCCTCCCCCCCACTGACACCAACGATGGGGCACTATTCCTCTCCCCACTGACGGAGTACTATTTCTCCCACTGACACCAATGATGGGGCGCTATTCCTCCAACTGACACCAATGATGGGGCATGATTCTTCCCACTGATACCAATGATGGGGAGCTATTCCTCCCACTGACACCAATGATGGGGCACGATTCGTTGCTCTGACACCAATGATGGGGCACGATTCCTCCCACGGACACCAATGTTGGGGTGCTATTCCTCCCACGGACACCAATGATGGGGTGCTATTCCTGCCACTGACACCAATGATGGGGCACGATTCGTTGCTCTGACACCAATGATGGGGCACTATTCCTCCCACTGACACCAATGATGGGGCACTATTCCTCCCACGGACACCAATGATGGGGCACTATTCCTCCCACTGACACTAATGATGGGACACTATTCCTCACACACTGACACTAATGATGGGGCACCATCATTGGTGTCAATTTGAGGAATAGTGCCCCATCATTGGTGTCAGTGGGAGGAAGCGTGCCCCATCATTGGAATACCATACCATATTGAAATCAAATCTGATCTTTTTTAATTTTTGGTGTGCGTTGGAAGAGGGGTAGTCTTATACGGCGAGTATAGCCCAAACCCTATATTTTAACAGGAAAAGTAGGGGGTCGCCTTATACGCCCAGTCGTCTTATACGCCGGTAAATACGGTATATTTGAACTATTCATTGACCTTAATAAATTTGTGCAAAATTTAACAGTTAAGAGGTTTTTCCTACTCAAAAATAAAAGCACCCCCAGTATGGAAACTCAGTCAAGCCCCCCTTCCACTACGCCATGTGACATCCCAAGTGATAACTCGCTGAATACATCAGCCCTGGAGATACTGAAAAATCTCTATGCTGAGGGTCAAATGTTAGATTATGAGACAGAGGAATTGTACACATCAGAAAGGCTTTTAACATCTCAATATGAAGTCCAGCACACTGGGTTCAAACCTAAATCCACTTTTTATCCCCATTGGATGAAAGGCCATTACATCCCTACCTTTTATGAATCAAGTTTTAAGTGAATTTAAGAAAATCTGTAATGAAAATTCAGTCAAACATTGTAAGGGACCGCCCGGCGGTACCACTAGCGCTCCACTGATCAGGCGTCCCCAGAGCACGGAATCTAAGCCCCAGAGCACTTGTTCACCAGGGCCCCTGATGGTGGAGATGGACTTGGAGTACCCCGAGACCAGATCGTGACTACTGAGCACGCCCGTCAGTGGTAGGGGTACTCGCCAGGGGCTCCCGCAGGGGAGAGCCTGATATGAGGAGGTCGGGTGACCCCGATGGGATGGATGGATGGCTGAGCAGGTGCAAGGTCAGACAAGCCGGGTCGGTAGCCATGGGGACGGTGCGGTACAAAGCAGGGGGCAGAGAATAGTCGGGTCACACGCCAGGTCAGTAACAGAAAGTCAGATCCAATAGGGGGCATCCGGGAGAGAGGTTAGGCAAGCCAAGGGTCAGAGCAGGAGAATACAGCGTGGTCAGGTACAATTCGGGTCAGCAACTTACAGGATACAGGTTCACAGAATCAGGAATGCAGGTAAGACCAGAAGGCACTGAATGACAGCTCAGGGCCGTTTAAATATTGCGCCCTGCGCCGTCATTGGTGCCAGGCGCGCGCCCGTGCCTCCTAGTGCGCATAAGTGAACCCGGACACCGCGGCTGGCCAGGACCTAGTGCCTGCGTCCCTGCACAGGGCGGCGCACTGCGCCTGCGCCGGGACCAGCGCCGCGGGGATCCCTGACATTGCCCCCCCCCCCTACGGGCAACCTCCGGATGCCCACCCGATCTCTCCACCACGGGTGATCACGAAGAAACCCCCGGACAAGTCTAGGTACATGGACATTTTGGGCAGGTTCCCAGGAATTGTCCTCCGGGCCATAACCCTTCCATTTAATTAGGAACTGGGTCTGACCCCCCCTCCTTCGGCACTTCAGGATTGCTTCTACCTCAAATTCTTCTTGCTCTTCGAAAGTTATGGCCTCCGGAGGTCTGGACTCTCGATCTGGAAAGGAATCTGGGACCACTGGTTTCAGCAAGGACACGTGGAATACTGGGTGAATCTTGAACGTCTCAGGGAGGATGAGCTCATATGCCACTTTGTTAATCATTCGCTTCACACAAAAAGGCCCTACAAACTTTGGTCCTAATTTCCTTGAAGGACACATTTTCAAATTCGTTGTTGCCAACCAGACCTTATCCCCAGGCTGCAGCATCAGGTCCCCCCTTCGTTTCTTATCAAATGCTTTCTTGTTATCCTCCTGGGCCCGAGCGATGGCCTCCTGAAGTAATTTGTTGTTGGTGGAGAAAAAAGTAAGTGCGTCTTGTGTGGCCGGAACTGGACACTCAGGGACCAGATCAGGGAGGAAGACAGGGTGAAATCCATAGTGTCAAAAAAAACGGGGATTGCCCCGTTGCTGAATGGATTGCATTGTTATAGGCAAATTCTGCCAGGGGTAAGAGTGGCAGCCAATTATCCTGTAGGAAGGAAATGTAGCAACGCAGGTATTGCTCCAGGGTCTGGTTAGTCCTCTCTGTCTGCCCATTGGTCTGCGGGTGGAACGCGGAGGAGAGGGACAATTTGATATCCAATGCCTTGCATAGAGCCCTCCAAAATTTAGACGTGAATTGGACTCCTCGATCTGATACGATGTCCTCTGGGACTCCATGTAATCTTACTACTTCTTGAATGAAAATTTGTGCAGTCTCGGATGCCGACGGAGTATTCTTCAAGGGTAAGAAGTGGGCCATCTTTGACAGTCGATCGATGACCACAAGGATCGCGGTGTGGCCCTGGGATGGAGGGAGCTCGACTATAAAGTCCATTGCGATCCTTTGCCATGGTCGTTCGGGTATTGGCAGTGGACGCAGCAGTCCCCAAGCCTTGTTTCTTGAAGGTTTGTTCCTTTGACAGACGGCGCAGGATCTAACGTAAAGTTTGCAGTCCTTAGCCATGTTCGGCCACCAAAATGAGCATTGGAGAAGATCCAGGGTTTTTGCTAGGCCAAAGTGTCCTGCCATCGGGTGATCATGACAATGTCCCAAGACTAGGGTTCGGACTCCTTCAGGTAACGCAATCAACCCCTCCTTCCATAGGAGTCCCCCCTTGTTCTGGAGGGACACCCCAGATGGGGCTGACATAGCCGTGGATGCGTCCAGAAGTTTCGACCGAAGCTCCGTTTGGAGGGCCAAGAAGTTCCCTGAGGACAGAATGGTATCGGGTACTGGTTCTTCTTTGGGGTCCTCGAACATGCGTGACAGCGCGTCGGGCTTCGTATTCTTGGAACCAGGTCTGTATGTAATATGAAATGAGAACCTGGAGAAAAAGAGCGCCCATCTCGCCTGTCGCAGGTGTAACCGTTTGGCCGTTCTCAGGTACTTGAGGTTTTTATGATCGGTGAAGATCAAGATTGGATGCGTGGCTCCTTCCAGCAGGTACCTCCATTCCTCTAATGCCGTTTTAATGGCCAACAGTTCTCGATCGCCAATATCATAGTTCTTCTCGGCCGGAGTAAGCTTCCTTGAAAAGAATGCTACAGGATGTAGGAGTTCCTTGGTGCCTTTTCGCTGGGACAGGATGGAACCTACCGCATTCTCTGACGCATCTACTTCCAGAATGTACAGCAGGGAAGCGTCTGGATGGCCAAGAATGGGTGCTGTGGTGAACAGTTTTTTCAGGGTCTCAAAGGCTTCCTGGGCCTCTGGCGTCCATCTGAAATGGGTTCCTTGTTTGGTCAGCTGAGTTATGGGGGAGACCAGACCCGAGAAGTTCCTAATAAACTTTCGGTAAAAGTTTGCAAACCCAATAAAGCGCTGGATGTGGGAACTGGCCAATCCAGAATCGCCGAGACCTTCTGAGGGTCCATCGCAACCCCCGTGGTGGAGATAATCAGACCCAAAAAAGTAATACTATGCTGCTCAAAGCTGCACTTATCAGCTTTGGCATATAGCCCATGCTGGCGCAACCACCCTAATACTTTTGCCACATGAATCCTGTGATCCTTAAGTGACGGTGAAAAGATCAGTATGTCATCCAAGTAGACGATTACAAAAATATCAAGGTAGTCCCTGAAGATATCGTTCACAAAATGCTGGAATGTGGCTGGGGCATTGCACAGCCCAAATGGCATGACCAGATATTCAAAGTGCCCAAAACGAGTACGGAACGCTGTCTTCCACTCGTCCCCCTCCCTTATGCGAACCAGGTTGTAGGCCCCTCTCAAATCTAATTTGGTAAATACGGCCACGGATTTCAGGCTCTGAAATAGTTCTGGGACCAGGGGCAAAGGGTAACGATTTTTAATTGTGACCTTGTTCAATTCGTGATAATCGATGCAAGGTCTCAGAGATTTATCCTTTTTCTCCACAAAGAAGATCCCCACCTCTGCTGGTGAAGTGGAGGGGCGGATGAACCCCTTTTGGAGATTGTCCTCAATATATTCCTTAAGGACCCCCAACTCAAGCTCAGATAGGGGGAAAATCCGCCCAAAAGTGATCTCAGAGCCAGGCGACAGGTCAATGGGACAGTCATATGGGCGGTGGGGGGGGCAGGGTATCTGCCCCTCGCTTACTGAAAGCATCCAAGAAGTCATGATAAGCTGCGGGAATAACTTGTTTTAGATTAGAGTCCCCTTCGGAGCACAGGAGGACTTGGGGGGTTGCTGGGCCCGAAGTGCGACAGTGTTCCTGACAGTATGGAGAGGGGAATAGGATAGACCCGGTCTCCCAGTCAATCTGGGGGTTATGGGCCCGCAACCAAGGGAGGCCCAGAATGACTGGGAAAAGGGGTGACGCAATGGCATCTAGGCGGAGGAACTCCTGATGCTGATTGGCTATTGTGGTGGCGATGAGGAGGGTCTCTTGATTAACCACTCCTGATTTAATCTGGGAGCCATCTGCCAAAAATATGTTAAAGCCCCTTTTTCTGGGTTGTAGGGGAATCTCCTGCTGGCGAGCGAAGTCTAAGTCCAGAAAACAACTGCACGCCCCTATGGCTGTCACCTCCACGGTTCTTTCTGGAAGCTGGAAGGAGAGGGGCACAACTAAGTACTGGGAAGGACTGACATTGCCAATAGATGAGGAAAAAGAGGTTGACTTACTCGTTTTCAGAGGGCAGGATCGTACCACATGACCAGCTTCACCGCAGTAAAGGCAGAGGTTCTGGGATCGTCTCCGCTGGCGTTCCTCGGGCGATAATTTAGGCCGAGTCAGACCCAGCTGCATAGGTTCCTGAGCATCCCCGGAAGGTGGGATCTGGGTATCCACTCTGGTTTGTTAACCAGGGCCTTGGATCCAGAACCCATGTATTTCTGCGACCGTGACCGGACCTCTCAAATCTGCGTTCCCGGTCAATTTGAATTGTCAGGGCTATGAGATCTTCTAGAGACTCGGGTAAACCTACTCGGGCAAGCTCATCTTTAAGGGATTCTGAAAGACCCATACGGAACTGGTGCCGCAGAGCAGCCTCGTTCCAGCGTGTGTGTCCCATCCATCGCCTAAATTCCGAAGCATACTCCTCCGCCTCCTGGCGGCCCTGTCTAAGTGCGTATAATGTTGATTCGGCGGAGGCTGCCTGCTGCGGGTCATCGTATAGGATGGCCATAGCCTCAAAAAAGTCATTCACCGTCTCAAGGTGAGGGTCATGGTTCTCCCTTAACCGATGGGCCCAGTCCTGGGGTTCGTCCTGTAATAAGGAGATTATGAATCCCACTTTAACCGACTCTGTCACGAAGGTGCGGGGTTGTAAGTCAAAAAACAGGAGGCAGGAATTTCGAAAAGCCCTAAAGCGAGTGCAGTCTCTGTGAAAACGTTCCGGAAAGGGTACTCGGGGTTCCGCCATAGGTGGTGGGGCAGAAGCCCCCATGGCTGGCCCAGGAGCCTCTCCAGCCGGAGGCGCAGAAACGGGCCTGCGGGGTAGTGTCAGATACAGAGAGGGTCTGGAAACGGTTTTCCAGATGAATGCATTTGTTCTGTAGGGCTGCCACGGCCTGTGTCAGGGCCGACAAGTGCCTGCAAATGTCTTCCAGCGGGGAGGGCCCTCCTCTAGGCTCAGTCATGGCCTTCTGGTACTGTAAGGGACCGCCCGGCGGTACCACTAGCGCTCCACTGATCAGGCGTCCCCAGAGCACAGAATCTAAGCCCCAGAGCACTTGTTCACCAGGGCCCCTGATGGTGGGGATGGACTTGGAGTACCCTGAGACCAGGTCGTGACTACTGAGCACACCCGTCAGTGGTAGGGGTACTCGCCAGGGGCTCCCTCATGTAGTATCACTCTACACTTCCATCAAACATGACTTTGGACTAAGGGCAAATTTTGCACCCATAGCAGTGCCTTGTATCTGTCTGTAGTGAGTATCTAAAAATGAAAAATGATTATGGCCCAGTGCAAATTTGATGCAGGAAAACAGGACTTGGGCTTGTGAATAGTGAAAGCTTAAGTCTCTCGTTAAAAAGTATTGTATTGCCCTTAGTCCAAAGTCGTGTTTTATGGAAGTGTAGAGTGATAATGCATCAAGAGACAGCCATCTGTACCCTTCTTCCCATGTATAGTTGCTCAGTATTTCCAGGATATGATTGGAGTCTTTTACGTAAGCAGGAAGATTAACTACAATATCTTTCAGAAAGAAATCAATATAAGCCCCTAAATTGCTAGTCAAACTGTCAATACCCACAATAATAGGTCTACCAGGAGGATTTTCACTATTTTTATGTATTTTGGGGATATGGTAGAAGAAGGGGGGTCGCTGGATGTTGGATATATAGAAACAAGAATTCGTTTTTGTTAAGTACTTTATCAGTAAGCGCGTTTTCAAGCAATATTTTAAGATCTTTTTGATATTGTAATGTTGGGTCAGTGGAGAGGACTTCATGTGTCTTTATCATTCAATAGTCTCTGAGCTTCTGCTATATATACCTCCCAATCCTGAATTACCAGTCCGCCACCCGTATCAGCTTTCCTAATGATGACGTCTTTTTTATCTTTTAGGCTCTTCAGGGTGTTTGATAACGGGTTCAGTGTAATGGGGTCAATATGTTTGACTGAATTTTCATTACAGATTTTCTTAAATTCACTTAAAACTGATTCATAAAAGGTAGGGATGTAATGGCCTTTCACCCAATGGGGATAAAAAGTGGATTTAGGTTTGAACCCAGTGTGCTAGACTTCATATTGAGATGTTAAAAGCCTTTCTGATGTGTACAATTCCTCTGTCTCATAATCTAACATTTGACCCTCAGCATAGAGTTTTTCCAGTATCTCCAGGGCTGATGTATTCAGCGAGTTATCACTTGGGATGTCACATGGCGTAGTGGAAGGGGGGCTTGACTGAGTTTCCATACTGGGGGTGCTTTTATTTTTGAGTAGGAAAAACCTCTTAACTGTTAAATTTTGCACAAATTTATTAAGGTCATTGAATAGTTCAAATAAATTAGGAGGGTTGGGTGGTGCAAAATTTAGACCCTTTTTGAGAAGGTCAAGCTCAGTGTCTGAAAAGACTGAGTTAGATAGGTTAAATATTTTGATGGTAGATGAAGAGGAGGAGCAACTCACTCTGCCTTTTAATAATTTAGCCTGCAATTGATAAAGCTGTCACTAGATGGCTCTGTTCCTATACGTAGGGCGCATTTGTGAACTGTAAGTACCTTCAGGCTTTCAAATATTTATTTATGTACTGTTTACGGTCCTTTAATAACTAAATATAAATCTCCTAAGGTGTAGTGGGTTCCTGGTCATTTTTCAGCCCTTTGATCTCTCTTTGTTGTACGGGCAGTTGTGTCAGAGACTTCCTGCTTCATGATCCTCTTTAATATGGCCCCTGGAACGCACAGCACATGGGCAGTAGTGCATATTAGCCGGCGTGCATTCCACTGCCACCTGCAGGTGGCCAACAGTATTTAAGCCATTACTTGAATCGCCAGCCACACTAAACAGGCTGAACTGCTGTAATATTGACACACAGTGGCTGAATATCTCCTTGCCATGGGCACTCTGCCATACTGAAGTCTCTATCTGCTCAACCCAGGCATCCTTTTTAATATCACACACTATTCTATATTACACATAATAAAATGAACGCATCCTGTTTTTAATTTTTAAATAGCAATTGTGCTTTGGTATTTACATATATATGTATATTCTATGGATTCTCTCTATAAATTTTTTTTTTTTTTTTTTACCAGCGATTCTTATGCCAGTTTTACAATTAATAAAAAGAGAAAAAACCTCAGCGCCCAGGATTCTCTTATTCCACACACTATTCCCCGTGAGATGCTGCTGTACACAGGTGCAAGACCAAAAAACTTATATCAACTTATACCAGCGCAAAACCCACAAAACAATAAAAATACATCACCCAACCCATAAATAATAATTACTAAATATCACAAACTTAAAATACACTGTGACGCAAAAATATTAATTAAAATATTAATGAAAAAAATATAAAAATATATATATAATTTAAAAAATATATATATAATTTAAAAAATAATAAGTCCAGTGACAAAATCCAAACAAACAGTCCCGTGAAAAAATTAATTATGTTATATTTTCATTGGATTCTTCCGTGCCAGTGATACCTCCACCATCCACCAGTGCAAAACCAACATTAACCGCACTCACCAGATAATGGTGAGTCAGTCAAACGCCTTTCAGGGATATTAAGGGCTCCTGGACCCCCTTTACTTTGTATATGACCTCCAAATATAGCCTCCTCTAGGATATGGACACCTCCTCTGGTTACTCCTCTCACCGAATTCCCCAAAGAAAATCAGGAAGAAGAAAAGACCATAGTGTGATACCGTAATGATTTCCAATCTCAAAAGAATTTTTCCAGACCATTCACATTTTAGCAGATATTAACCCGCATTTTATTGAAGCAAAACGATCTTTTATAAAAACGATCTTTCTTTCATATAAAGCGATTTCTGTATAGAGACCCCACAGCCAGGTATACAGCAGGATAACAGACCTCAGATGCAGACTCATCCACCATGCAAAGATGGCCCCTTGGAACGCACCGCTCGGTGTGCGTTCCACTCACCGGAAATGAGTGGAACGCACGCCGGTCATTTCCGGTGAGTGGAACGCACGCCGAGCGGTGTGTTCCAAGGGGCCATCTTTGCATAGTGGATGAGTCTGCATCTGAGGTCTGTTATCCTGCTGTATACCTGGCTGTGGGGTCTCTATACAGAAATCGCTTTATATGAAAGAAAGATCGTTTTTATGAAAGAAAGATCGTTTTGCTTCAATAAAATGCGGGTTAATATCTGCTAAAATGTGAGTGGTCTGGAAAAATTCTTTTGAGATTGGAAATCATTACGGTATCACATGGTCTTTTCTTCTTCCTGATTTTCTCTGGGGGATTCGGTGAGAGGAGTAACCAGAGGAGGTGTCCATATCCTAGAGGAGGATATATTTGGAAGTCATATACAAACTAAAGGGGGTCCAGGAGCCCTTAATATCCCTGAAAGGTGTTTGACTCACCATTATCTAGTGAGTGCAGTTAATGTTGGTTTTGCACTGGTGGATGGTGGAGGTATCACTGGCACGGAAGAATCCAATGAAAATATAACATAATTAATTTTTTCACGGGACTTTTTTTTGGATTTTGGCACTGGACTTATTATTTTTTAAATTATATATATTTTTTAAATTATATTTTTTTCATTAATATTTTAATTAATATTTTTGTGTCACAGTGTATTTTAAGTTTGTGATATTTAGTAATTATTATTTATGGGTTGGGTGATGTATTTTTATTGTTTTGTGGGTTTTGCGCTGGTATAAGTTGATATAAGTTTTACAATTAAGCTCTCAATCTATTCCATCATTTATTTCCATCCATTTTTTCCATGTGTGTGTGTATATATATGTGTATGTGTGTGTGTGTGTATATATATATATATATATATATATATATATATATAGTGGTTTGTTTGTTTTTTTGTACATGTTTACTATATATACACCTTTTCTGTATGAGATTTTTGACATTATTATTACTATACGTATTGCCATTTCTATGATTATTTTCATGTGTATTGCTATGCTCATCTACAGTATCACCACCTGTTATCACATAAATATCCTCCTGCGCTCTTATGGTAAGTAGTAAATATAAGCTAGGAAGCAGCCAGCATCTGTCCCATACCAGACAAAGGCAATATGAATAGAATATAAAATTGATGCAGCGCTAAAAGAACAAAGAACTAAAACCTAAATACAGTAGATACCAGATAGTAAATATAGGTATTGACATAACCCAAATCCACCTAGGGATGAGCAGAAAACAGTGGCCCTTAATAGGCTGATACCAGTGGTTAAGTGCAGGATAAAGTGTCCATAGTTCATATATCTAGAGGGGTGCAGGTGAATCACAGCACACTTTAAAAAACGTGACCCCGGGCAGTCTTGCTGCAATGGCCTCTCACCTCCACTCTATGACCCTACAGGGCCACAAAGCGTAATGTAGATCACCACGGAATCCTCCAATTCAGGGACTCTTTTGATAGATTGGCATCACATGAACAGGGACAGAATTCCTCCAGGCCAGTAGGTAAATGGAAGACACTCTCCTCCGATGTCACAACCGCTCATATGCTCATAAATGAGGAGATAAACACAATCCTCATAGTGTATTACCGCTTTATTTGTACATAGGCAGCAGATATCCAAACAAGGAAAGAAGGTAATCCACTTACATGGCAAACGGCTTGTGTGGAGATAGCAATACAATGCTGGGTGTACAGCAGGATCAAAAAGGTGCACCAAGATGGCGTCACGCCGGAAGTGCGTCACCACGCTATTGCCGTCGACGCGTTGCGTCACGTGACTCGTGACTTCATCAGGACAGCGTGATTGGCCGGCAGCACTTCCTTATAAAGGCCAGGAACCGCACCCATCGAGACCACAATGGGCGGTGCGATCGCGGCCATATTCTAATGGTCCAGCATGCAAAGAACCTATGCAGCCATATTAATGTAGTCCAATAAGGACAGACCTACTCCCATTAGGTCTAGCAATCCCAGTGAGGAAATACGCTAATAAAAAGAGCACCACAAGTCAATGTCTCTCCATAATAAACACATTAATCATAGAGAGACTAATAGATAATATATTTATAGATGTGGAAAACCACATACTTTAATGATGAATAAAAAAGATAAAACGAGCATAACCATATAATTATACATAGCTTGCCCTATAAAATGGACTAAAATATATGAATAATAAAATATATAAAAAAATATATTTAATAAAATAATTAAAGAAAAAACGCTCCTTTGTAATCCTGCATGAACTCTTTGCATCAAGTACTATAGCACACATTATATCTACATAAAAAATATTATCGGTCACTGATAAAACAGTTCAAGTCGAACTCAATATTGAGTCCCATCGGGGCAAATGTATCCATGAGAAAAATGTATTTCGATTCTATCTGACTTAAAGATCTCACTTTGTGGGACCCTCTCCAATGTTTCTTGTATTTCTCGACTCCCCAAAATTTAAGACCAGAAGGGTCTTGATTATGGTATAGCCGAAAATGATTGGATAAACAATGTTTCGGGAAGCCCTTTTTTATATTCTGGACATGTTCTCTCAACCGGACCCATAAAGGTCTTTTTGTCCTTCCCACATATTGCAAACCACATCCGCATTGGAGAACATACACGACCCCCTCCGTTCTACACGATATAAAGTCCTTAACTTGAAAAGACCTACCATTACTAGTAGCTGAAAAGGAACTCAATCTAGTGTTCGAGCCCCTAGTGGCTCTACAGGCATAACAGATCTTACACGGGAAAAACCCTTTTTGATCAAGAAACGTAGCCTTAGAACTTTTAGTAGGGGGGTCCAATACACTACGAACCAATTTGGACCTAAGGGAAGGAGCCTTCCTGTATATGAATTTAGGTGTAGCCGGTAACAATTTTGAGAGAATGGGGTCAGTTATTAGAATGGGCCAATAACGTCTGAATACACTTTCAATCTGTTTGTAATTGCTGGTAAAGTCCAGAATAATCGCCATGTGGTCCCCCAAATCTTCTGTCTTGGGTTTATCAACAAGAAGGTTACTCCTCATCATTGTTCCCACTTCTGCAATCTTATTTTTAATCATTTCTCTAGAATAACCTTTGTTACAAAATCTCTCTTCCATAATGTTAGCTTGCTCATAATATTCCTTGATATCTGTGCAATTTCTTCTAAGTCTGACCAGCTGTCCTTTTGGGATATTCATCAGCCAAGGAGGAAAATGGCAACTATCTAGTGGAATGTATCCATTCCGATCTACTTTTTTGAAAAAAGTTTTAGTATGAAGATTATTATCCCTCACCGAAATGCACAAATCCAAGTAATTAATGGAAGTGCCACTTATTTCCCACGAGAGCTTGATGCATTTATCATTACTATTTAACTGATTTAGGAAGGACAATAAATCAGATTCCAATCCATCCCAGATAATGATAACATCGTCAATAAACCTTTTATAAAGGAGTAATTGTTTAGGAGGATTCTGATACACTGCCTCTTCCTCCCAGTGGGCCATGAACAAGTTGGCCACACTGGGAGCAAACCTGGCTCCCATAGCTACTCCCTTCATTTGGTTATAAAACTGTTTTTTGTACCAGAAGTAGTTATGGGAGAGACAATACTCCAGACTTTCCAGAATAAATTTCCTCTGTGGCCATTGGAGGTCACTAAATAATCTAATACCCCAGCCCACCGAGTCCACAGCATCCTTATGATCAATGATGGTATATAAAGCAGACACATCTGCACTCGCAAGCAAAATACCATCCTTTATATGGATACCATCTAACAGTTGTATAAGGTGTTTAGTGTCTCTCAGGTAGGCCTTAGTTTTGATAACCAAGGGTTGGAGGAAAATATCAATATATTGACCCATCCTAGACATTACCGATTGTATCCCATTAACAATGGGTCGCCCTGGTGGATTCACAGGATCTTTATGCATCTTCGGTAGGGTATAGATAACTGGTAATCTACATACATCTGGAACCAGATATAACGCTTCTTTTTTATTAAGTACCTTAATATCCTTTTCTTTCTTGACTAATGCAACAAGATCCTTTTTAAATTGACTGGTCGGATCTTTTGATAAGGGGAGATATGTATTGGTGTCACCTAATTGTGACTCCAATTCTTTTTCGTAATACTCCTTTGAAAGTATCACTATACTCCCCCCTTTATCAGCAGGTCTGATGACTATATTGTCCCTTTTGGACAGTCTCTTCTGTCCAATGTACAATGCTTTATTTTGCCTCATTTTCCCAGGATTAAGTTTCTTCATGTCGCTAATAACCATTTTCTTAAAAACCTCTAACTGATTGTTGTTAGTTACTTGAGGATTGAATAAAGATTTATTCCTTAATCCCGTATGGGCAAAGACATCACTACTCGCATTAGATAACACATTCTTGGCTCCTGGCAGGCTATGGAAGTATTTCTTAATATTAAGTTTTCTCACATATTTGAGGGTATCTATATACATATTAAATCCATTTGCAACTACGGGGGGGGCATATTTAAGGCCTTTGTCTAACACCAACAGTTCTTCAGTAGTCAGTGTGACTGGGCTGAGATTGAACACTCCTTCCCCTACAACTCTCTTTTTCTTTTTGGCCTTCCAACTCCCTCTGCATCCCCTCCTCTGTCGAAACTTCTCCGGACTGGGCTGAGAATGGTTCTGCCCCTCTCTAAAAAACCTTCATTCTGTTGAAACTCAGTATGTTGTGTTCTCAAGGGTTCATATCTATTGTGGGTGGATACAGGGCTGCTAGTATAAGGATGGTGATAATCCCTATGGCCGTAGTGTGGACCAGGGCTTCTGCCATGTGAAGGTCCAGGGCTTCTGCCTTGTGAAGGACCATAGTATGGTCGAGATGGAACTTCATATGGATATTGATTGTATCTCTGGGATGTATTATCACGTCTAGCATAATCCTGATAGGGTTGCTGATAATTATTTCCCTGTGTGTGGTTAGTATTTTTCCATTGTTTCCCCCTTTGAAAAGGCTTTTTTTTAGGCTGTCCCCCACTACGTGGTTGCCAACCTTTTTTGGGGGAATGGTTCATAGGGCGATAATTATAAGGAGATTTCGGACCATTATCTGAAGATTTGAACGGTCCAGGATTAGTAGTAAATCTGATTTCCTTCACTGGTGTAGTCCTAATAGATGCTGCTTCAGTCTCAGTTATAGTACTTTGCCACTTAAAGACCTGATCTATATGGAAGTCATTAAGATCCCTATGATACTTCTTGATTTTCCTACATTTTACCTCCTGATCCACTTTTTCCAAGTCTTTAATATAATCTATTAGTAAGATTGATAACTTCTGGGTTATCTTTGAGGGGGTCTAGTTTACACTTAATATCAGAGATCAAGGTTTCCAGATGTTTCATTTTCTTTTGTTTCCTCTTAAGGAGGAATTTAACCAGTTCCAACCCTCTTTCTTGGAAAAAATTGAACCACTCATCTTTGTCTTCTGTATCTAGTAACCCATCACTGATGGGAACATCCCATCTAAGACGCCTCGGGACTAATTTGTCCTTGAGATACCTCTCATGCGTAATCATATCCCACCAAGTGGTAACTTTTTTCTCCATAAGGTGACCCAGTCTCCTAAACTGAGTATCTAGGTCACTATTAGGATCAATCGGAGGTTTGGAAAAAACCTCATCAATATTAATGGGTCTACTATCAATGAAACCAAATACATCCATAATCTGCAGCAGGAAGTGAACTGGTAAGAGTAATAGACTAAATCACATAAATATCCTCCTGCGCTCTTATGGTAAGTAGTAAATATAAGCTAGGAAGCAGCCAGCATCTGTCCCATACCAGACAAAGGCAATAAAGGCAATATGAATAGAATATAAAATTGATGCAGCGCTAAAAGAACAAAGAACTAAAACCTAAATACAGTAGATACCAGATAGTAAATATAGGTATTGACATAACCACTGCACTTAACCACTGGTATCAGCCTATTAAGGGCCACTGTTTTCTGCTCATCCCTAGGTGGATTTGGGTTATGTCAATACCTATATTTACTATCTGGTATCTACTGTATTTAGGTTTTAGTTCTTTGTTCTTTTAGCGCTGCATCAATTTTATATTCTATCACCACCTGTTATACCTTCATGATTCATGTAAATAGTTTGAGGTGAATTTGTATTTGTATATGTATTTGTTTGTAGCACCCTTCGAAACGCGTTAGCCTTCACCCCCCCCCCTTTTTGATTTACCTGTAACCCTGTTTGGATTATGGTTACTTATGCCTGTTATACCATCACTTTGTGAGTATATTTCCTTAATAAAATTAATCACTATTTATTGAGGTAATGCGCAAGGTTTGTGCGCTCTTTCTTTCATCATCTTCTACAGTTTTATCAAGCTTCCCCAGCTTCATGATAGAGCTGCACAACCTCTGATCACCAGCGGATGAACACACAACACGCTGCTTGTTACTAATGCCCGTTTGATTTGAGTCTTTGAGCGCAAGAGATAATGGATCTTTGGTGACTGCTAGGATACAGTATAGGGAGAGCTTTTTCTTTTCTGCGACAGAAGTACATTAATGGTATATTGCTACATAGGGAAGCTGTACTTTAGAAAAAAAAGTGAACTTAGTCTTAAGGATTATTTTTTCTGTTTTATATGGATGGTGATGTTCCTTAATACAATGTTATAAATAATTACTAACCTGCAGCTGCTGCATTTCCTATTGCTTGTAAAGTAGAACGGCTATTGTTCGTTTTTCTGATGACAGTCTCTGAACTCTGATTTTCAATCTTTTTTTCCACCTTTGCCAGTTCCCCTATGACCTCTTGATAACACTCCATAAATGTCAGTTCACCATAGCTTGGATTTGATTGAAGATGAAACATTTGTGCCACCTGAAAAAATGCAAGCACTAGTTGTAAATAACTAAAAATTCAATAATTTCCACACTTCTGCGATAAAAAAGGTATAAAAACAGCCAAATGTATTTCTGATCTTTACACTAAGCTGTCAAATATCTGTAGACAAAAAAGTACTCCTTTAATGCTCCTCTCAATGATATTAGCCAATTTGAACCTCCAATAGAATTACCCACAGAATATGAGACTTTGGAAGAACTTTGTGACACAATGTATAGTAGATTTGGTCCATATTACATCTGAACATTTGAATAAAAAATTGAAGAGAAAACCGGTTACCTCTGAGCAGGATGAGATCATTCCTGTTTCATGGAGGATCACAACACTGAGACTGAGGTATGCCTCATCCTGGCAGTATATCAATGTATAATATTAGTACTGATCATTGTATTTGTGTCACTGGTGTTGTCAGTGCCATTTAGTCAGTTCCAACACAGCGTCAGTGTCAGATTGCCTACCATTCTACCACAGTCATACTATAAGTTGCTGATCGCCACCATTACCAGTATAAAAAAAATACATAAAAGCTCCAGTATATACTGTATCCCAGTTTGTACAAGCTATAACTTTAATGTAAACCAATACACAGTTATTGGGATACTTTTTTTTTTATCTTTTTAATTCTGTTTATTGTAATTTTAGTTGTGTGGAACTGTACAAAACAGAGCCTCTGGGCATTCCCCAGCTCAGAATATACAAAACAAAATGCACAGTGGAGTGTCAAGGCAGTACCACCTGGAATAATTGCCTATTGGAGGAGTGACCTGGGCCACCTCGAGAGGAGGCAACCCTGTCTGGTTCCCCTTGCTACTGGAAACGGAGGGGAGAGGGCTCAACCAAAGCCCTTAATGTTCAACAAAGATGAGATGATCTTCATCAACCTGGTAGCAAGAAGTTTTCTGAGTAGCTTTAAATCATAATTAAGAATAACTCCCTATTCTTAATTTGGCATTAAGCCACAGTTTTTTTTTTAGCTTTTTAAACTTGTTGCCCAAGGAAATATATTTTGCAGTGTGTTCACATAGTTTTTTTGAATAACTCCCATTTCTGTGTTGTGTTCATCGATGCCAATATTCCCTCCCATTCTAAGTCTTGAAGAGCAGCTCTCAGCCTTGGACAATTTGCTCTCCTAAAGTTGAGCATTTTTATTTTTCCCGTATGTGCTTGTTGTTTACAGCTAACAAATGAAATCATGTTATGGTCACTGCTACCCAGATGTTCTTTTATATGGACATTCGTAATAAGCTCTGCATGGTTTGAGATTACCAGGTCCAGCAGAGCATAATTTCTAGTTTGGGCCTTTATGAACTGTACCATAAAATTGTCCTGTAGTAGTAGTACATCAATGAACACAACACAGAAATGTGAGTTCTTCCAAAAGACTATGTGAACACACTGCAAAATATATTTCCTCAGGCAACTATAGAACTGTAGTCATATAAAATGTGTGTATCATAGATATATATATATAAATATATGTAAATGCACTATATATACACTTTCATGTATGTGAAGGTGGCATCGATAGCAGACCAAACTGCCTTTTTTCATATAAAAAAAGGATAGAATAAGGACTCATTACTGTGTTAATTTATGCACAAGGTAATTACCTTACCTTTGTTATGTTAGTTTAACCTGTTTTAGATAAATATGTGGAGAGTCAGGGAGAGTTTCAGAGCAGGTTATTTGCAAATGTATCAGCATTGTAAAATGCAAGTTGGTCTGATTAGATTTGGAAAGGTCTTAAATATTAATAGTGTACTTGTTTATGGTGAAGAGAATTTCAATGTGGGTGTCATGTCCACCTCTGTACAAGGATGTTAAAGATTGCAGTTTTGCCATAAACAAGAAAAGGAATATCTATTTAACTTAATTAAATCTATGCATACAGCTGTTCTAGGTCTAGACACATTGTTTGAAACACATCAGATCAAACAAGCTCATAAAACCAACCAGATTGCGCCACACTTTGGTCAATGGGAAAAGGTGTATATTGGTTGAGCTGTGTCAGGAGAAAGAGGGGTCTGGAAAAAGTGACAGGAGAAAGTGAGTCCTCTGAGGGTTTCTGATGATTGCATGAGTATTCTGGGTACCATCATCTGGCTTGTCTGTACTTCTGGTTGATGAACTGTTTCTGTATGGACTTCCACATAATTAATATAAGATAACAGATTGGTGCCATCCAAGGGACCAGAAGAGCATTTTCAGGTTCAGGAACAGAACTTGGTGGTGACAACAGTCCTGTGAGGTGGATCCAGAAGCTGTGCCGTGACTCAAGTCTGGTGGTGACTTAAGGTGCCTGATTCACAAGTTGAACCCCAGAATTATTATCTGGAGGCTGCAAAACTGAACAACAGGACTGTGCTGTGGACCAGAAGAATCCTATGAGAATCCAACGATCCTCTGAGGTCACAGACAGACTGTGAGGACCCAAGAAGGACAATCTGAATCCCAGGACCAGGACATGTAGAAGATCATAAGCCTAGGAGCCCAAGCAGTTGGTGAGCGTACCTTGTTCCTTATTAACAGATGGGTGTTTTATTTTTTAATTGTTCTATGGATAGCTGTTACAAAAAAAAATGAAAAAAATACTCTCAACAAAAGTATCTGGGTGTTAAAGTGTATTCTGGAACAAGCAGTAGTGTTTGGTGGCATTACTCTTGCTTTAGTGCTGAGTGAGCATATTTGTGCTTATATCAATAATAGAGGGAATTTTGAAAAAGGTGGCACAAGTAAAGGACACTGAGGCTATTGTTCAAGCTATACAAGGATCTGCTGATCCGTAGTGGCAGGAACAAAAATGGGTGGATGAAAAGATTTGTGACAAAAAGTTAAATACACATAAGGCAAAGTATGTACTCATTTCTGCTGCTGGTTGGACAGCAGAGCAATACAAATCTGTTTTTCAGCAGAAGCAAGAATTGGAAGATGAGGCAGAGTTTTTAAAAGCTGAAGTTAAAAACTTGAAATTTCTTGCACAGCAGGCTGCTGTATTTAACGCAGAAAGTAAGCATGAAAATGCATGAAAGTAAGCAATGAAAATACAAAATTATGCAATGAGATTACATGTGTTAAAGAATGTTTGGAGAATGCCCAGTGTGCTATACGGGAGATATGCTCAGAATGTGCAAAGGTTGACCATTCTCAATGTTTAGCAGAGATAAATGTCTAAAGAAACAGAGTGGTGTTGTTGCTGCAAGTAAGGTCTATAATGGGTGTTTAGACAATGGTTTTGAGGAAGATGTTGAGACTGACTTGGGCTTAGAAATAGAGAATGGGTCTGACCGAGCATTGGAAAATAGTAATGCAGTGGCATTGGGCACATTGAATGAGTCTGATGTGGGTGAATGTTCCTCAGTGCGAGGTCTTGAGATTCCAGAAATTGTAATGAGTCTCAGTCATCATGTGCTCAGAGAAGGGCTTATTCAGGGAAACCAGGCTTGCTATCAAGAGATCTCCAAACTTTCCACTTCCTAATAGGTGATTTAACAGTACTGATTGGCATATTCCAGGCTTTGGACATCTTTTAATGTTCTTTTCCATCTTTATAAAGTTCCATTACCTTGTTACACAGGACTTTTGACAGTTCTTTTCTGATCCCCATGGCTCAGTATCTAGCCTGGTCAGTGCTTCCACATAAGAGCTAACAAACACATTGACTATTTATACATTGACACTAATTGTAATTTAAAAAGCCACAGATGTGGGACATTAACCTCTTATTGGCATTTTTTTGTGTCTGTACCAAGGCCAAACATTCCAGAGTATGTAAACTTGGGATCATGGCCATTTGGGTGATTTCTGTTATTATGATTTAAAAAGGAGCCAAACAACTATTTGATAATAATTGGCTTCATATGATCTATTTCCTTCAATAGAAGAGCATTTTTGGCGTGATCAGTCATATTTTTATTATCAATGGCAAAAGTTCAATTTCTGCCAGGGTATGCAAACTTTTGAGCACAACCGTATGTGTAAAAAAAAAAACAAAAAAAAAAAACTGTTTTTCAACATTGTGTGTGTGGTTCATAAAATGTTTGGGTTGCTCTTGTGTTTTTCTTTTTTGTAATTTTTATTGTGTCAAAGTGGCAATATAGGTTTAATAAGTTTAACATACTGCATGCTCCTTGCTCTTAATGAGAATAGAGAGAAAGTGTGAAAGCAGCAGTCTGATTTTTGTTTTTAAAGTAAGAAAACTTTGTTTTATCTTCAAACACTATGTTAAAAGGACTTTGCTAATGAACTCTTGTTGGAGAATTTTTTGTCTTTCAGATGTTGAAGAGGTGTGAATCCATGTGACCAGAAACACTCGTTTGCAAACGAAGGACAGAAGGATGAGAAATCTACACAGTTTATGTGAAACTGTTGGCTAGTGTGAGAGAACAGAATGCCCTGAAATGCTATGTTGTGTTGATACCAACATACATGAATTAGAAAGACTAAGAATAATGGACTCTTTCAATAGTCATCAAGCAATGGACTTTCCATTGACTTTCTTCTACCATCCTACTTTTTCTTTTTTTAATCTTATTGTCATGATCTTTTATTTAACATTCTAGAGTTGCCCAGAATCAATGAGAACATGGTTTAAAACTATCTATTTCAATATTTTTATTAAGAAAGTTTTGTTTTAATAATACAACAAGCTCAAGATATGCCCACACAGGGGCAGAGCAGAACAATAACATACATAAACAGATACATCCTGCTGACTTGTATTAGCCAAATAACGGAATGTCCAACAACATCAAGGAGGGACGGCAAAAAGCCAAACCAAATAATAGCAGCAGCAATCCATCATATTATCGGGAAAAGAAAAAAAAAAACTGTTAGAAAAAAGGAAAAATAAAATATAAAAACATAGAAAAAAAATAAGGAAAATAAAAAAGATTCCGAGAGAAAATATGGAACAAAAGAAGACTAAAAGAATCACGGATCCAGGGCTAGCACAGGCAACGACTATAAGAGGCCATAACTAGTAGGAGGCAGGGTTGGCAGGGAATAACGTATCCAAGGTTCCCAATCCTTAAGGAATCTGGGATGAGAATCTTTAAGAACGCTAGACATCTGTTCATTGATCAGCATAGCATTCATCCGGGTCTTCACTCCCTGGAAGACAACTGAAGGGGTTCTCCAAGCTTGAGCTATAGCACATTTGGCCAAAATAAATAGGTAGGATAACAATTTCTGCTGAGACCTAGACAGACCCAAAATTGGGCAATGCAGGAGGGCCACCCTTGCATCCCTACGGACCGTAATATGAAATAACGTTTGCAGCAAACCAAAAACCCTAGACCTGAAGCATATCAATCGAGGGCACGACCACCAAATGTGGAAGACGTCCCCATGTAGACCACAGTTCCAGAAATGCCCATCTCCGCCAGTCAGATTAAAGTGAGCAGTCTGAGCTGGGACCCAGTATCACCACAGCAGAACTTTGTAGGCTGCCGCAAGAGTGATGGTATTGAAGGAACATTTCACCACCATCCCCCAGGCCCTACGACAATCCTCCACCGCAATCGAGAAACCCAGATCTCGCTCCTGTTGAGAGACATGACAGGGGTGGTGAGGAGGTACCCACTGTTATGAGAGGCATAAATTATAGAAATGAGACCAGGGGACCCTGGGGAATGTTGACAGACATGTTCAAAGGGTGTTTTGCAGTAAGGATATGTAGAGGTACGACAGAGGGACAGGACCCAGTGGAGCAATTGCAAATATCGATAATATTCCCGTGGCGTGACCCCCCATGATTCTCGAAGAGACTCCCATGATGGAAACGTATGAGCGCTCAGAAAATCATGTACAATAACAAAGTAATGGGAGGTCCACCAAGAGAAAGAAGGGGGATGTTGTAAGCCTGGTGGAAAGGATTATGCGTAATCGGCAAAAGAGGTAGAAACGATGATATCAAATTACCCGAATATTAAACAGAATCCCAGGTTCGTAAACTGTGAAGCATGATATCCGGAGGTCGCAACTTAGGCGGGAGCCAAAGCAATGTAGTTAAGGAAAGCGGAACACAGTTGGGTAATTCCAAGAGTACCCATAAACGGGATATTTGTCATGGCATGAAGCATAGACAACTGGGAGATCTGAGCCGCCAAATAGTATCTAGAAACATGTGGAACTCCCAAGCCTCCCTGTAATCTATGAGTATACAGAGTGGCTCTAGGCACTCTGGGATGTTTATGAGCCCAAATAAAACAGAGAATCCAATTTTGCAGGAGACAAAGAAAAAAATGCAGGGACCTGAACAGGGAGACTGCAAAAAAAGTACAGGATATTCGGCAAGATAGTCATCTTGACAGCATATATCCGGCCAATCCATGATAAAGAAGGAAACTGCCAAGAATGAAGCAGGGAAGAAACAGAGCGCAGTAAGGGGTAATAATTAGCCGAAAATAAGGCAGAGTAGGAGGAAGTAAGTGTAACGCCAAGATAAGCCAGAGAATGGGATGCCCAATGGTAGGGAAATTGTGTCTGCAACCGTTCAACCAGGTCGGCAGGGAGCGTAATATTCAATGCCGTGGTTTTAAACAAATTAATGCGAAGGCCAAAAACAGGCGAAAAATGGTCCAATATGACCTGAAGTTTGGGGAGAGTGATGAGAGGATTGGTTAAAACCAAAAGAGCATCATCCGCATAAACGTTGGCCTTGTATTGAGTGCCAGCATAGGGGACGCCAGAAATATCCAGGTGATTTTGAATGGCTACAGCTAGAGGTTCGAGAGTGAGAACAAAAAGAGCAGGTGATAGTGGTCATCCCTGTCTCATGCTCCTGAAAATAGAGAAAGATGAGGAAATAAAAAACCTGCATATTTGACAGAGGACGAGGGAAACGAATATAAAGCTGAGATCTAAGCCAGAAATGTGTCAACCAAACCCCATTTTGACAGCGTATATGTCAAATACTCTCAAGAAAGCAAATCGAACGCTTTATAAATGTCCAGGGATAAAAGAAACCCCGGTATTCTGCGGCAATGTAAGATATGAATGAGATGGATGACTTTACGTATGTTATCAGCAGCTTGTCGCCCCAGAACGAAGCCAACCTGATCTCTATGGATAAGTGAGAGTAGATACGTATTAATTCGGGTGCTCAGAACCTTTCCCAGAATCTTCAAGTCCACATTTAGCAGCAAGATCAGTCTGAAAGCTTGCGGTTCTAAGGCATCATCAGACTTCTTAGGGATCATAGTAATATGTGCCTGAAGAGACTCTAAAGAAAGCTGGGAACCCTGCTTCAAAGAATTGAAAAAGGCCGCCAAGTGAGGAACCAGAACAGTGGAAAATGTTTTATAGTAGAGCCCAGAAAACCCAAAGATTTGATGGCTTGGTAGAGTTCAGATTCGAAGATATCCGCATTCAGGGCATCCCGGGCTGCAACAGATAAGGAGGGTAGGCGCAGCTCACCGAAAAAACTATCAGCATGTTCCGCGACAAAAATATTCAGTTTCTTGTAAAGGGAGGACAAAAAATCCATAAATGTGTAATCTTCACAGGGTCCGAGGTAAGGCCACCGTCCCTCACTCGGAGTTGAACAGGTTTATGCATGCGACCTAGCAAATGTCTCTTGGCCAACATTGGCGACAGTTTATTGGCACATGTATAAAACCTATGTCCGGCCCAACGCAAGGTCTTCTCAGCCCGTGTAGTGGAAAGAAGATAAAGTTCAGCAGCCACCACATCTCGAGTTTTGGCCCATTTCCTGGATGAGGCAATCTGAATCAGGTGACCCCTAATGGTGGCTTTATGAGCCTCCCACAGAGACGGCCGAGGATACAGAACCCACATTGTCCATAAAATAGGATTGAATGTGCGAGAGAACCTGGGAAAAAGAAGCTTGAGTGGTAAGCACGGATTCATTGAGTCTCCACAGAAAAGAGGGCCGAGCCATACCAGAAAGGCACAGTGAAAAAACCAACGGGTCATGATCAGACCAGGGTGAGGTCGAGATGACTAGAGATGATGGAACACTTTAGAACGCTTGGTCAGAGAATTAAATCCATGGATATTTTAAAATCTTTAAAGGTTTTAAAGCCATACTGAGTCAAGGGAATTCAGCTGCCAAAATATGCTAAGAATAACGGTCCAATTCTCAAATGCAACCTTACCCTGGGCTGCCCCGATCCGTGAGAAAGGATAACAAAAAAAAAAGACAAGAAACAAGAGACAGAAGAAAATGTACACTCTAAGGTAGTGTAACGAAACCACAATCAGTGGAAATTGCGTCCCAACCACAAGGACACACATAGGGGGTAGCTCTACCACCAGACACATGGGTGTGTCATAAACAGCATAGTACAAAAAGAACCTTCATGGGGAGTGGAAGAAAGGGGGAAGGGGAAGGAAGGAGGAAGAAAAAAAGGGAAGGGAGGAAAGAAAAAAACAAAAAGGGGGGGGGGAACATAACAGGCAAAAAGACAATGTAAAGTATATGACCTTAAGAAATGCATAATATGACACCATAATATACAAAGAAAATGTAAACAGGTACACAGACATATCAACATAATAGAGATGAGGCATTCCCGGGTCACAGCCCCGATAGATCGGAATCCGGCACCAACCATATAAGGCATAGGACCACGAGCCAGGAAGACCCCCGGTATATATTAAAAGGCAAAATAACCCCCATCCCCTTAAAAAAAAAAAAAACACAAGGAGCCGGCAGAAACCGGGGATCCGCATAAACAAAATCCAGGAAGAACAGTAAAATTAGCGGAAACAAAAACATCACAAAGGATCACCACCAGTACAGACCAGTATTGCATAGAAGAACATTTCAAACTGTAAAACTAAAAACAAGAAACATACAAAACATACGAAAAGTTCGCCCATCAAGGGCCAGTCAAGGTCTGCGCCCCATCAGAAACGCGGAGAGTCACGGCAGTGGATCAAGGGGGGGTACTTGGGAGGGAGCGTTTACAGCTATCAACTTTCTCCCATTTACACCCCAGCCCGCACCGGGCTGTTGGAGGTATGCCGCGAGGGCAGAAGGTGTAGCGCCTCTAGGGTCGACTTGGCCTCTTCCGGATTGTGGACAATATGGCTATGACCTTGGTGCACGAATGTAAGCTTAAATGGAAAGCCACATAGGTACTTGATGTGACGGTTCAAGAGGACTGACGTGAAGGGTTTCATCAGTCAACTTTATGTATGGTGGATGGTGCCAGATCCACAAACAGCTGGTATGGATGCCCTTGAAAGCGAAGATCCTGC
The DNA here is from genome assembly GCF_062004578.1 of Staurois parvus. Classification (NCBI taxonomy): domain Eukaryota; kingdom Metazoa; phylum Chordata; class Amphibia; order Anura; family Ranidae; genus Staurois; species Staurois parvus. The sequence continues at coordinate 295,499 of NW_028318755.1, forward strand.
TTGTCTCACGCAGAGCGAAGGAGTGATTATTTCGTACGGTAATAGGTGAATTTAATTATGATGTCCCTGGGAGGACCCTCAGACCTTTTTGGACCCAGGGCCCGATGAATGCGATCGAACTCCACGTGGTCTATCGGTATCGCTGGATCCAACTTTTGAAAAAGCGAGGTAGCAGTGGACGTGAGGTCAACAATGGCTTCGGGCAGGCCACGCAAGCGAAGATTACCCCGACATGACCTATTCCCAAAGTCTTCCAGACACAAGAGAGCCACATCAAGCTCTTTTCTCAGATCTGATAGGTCCTGTTCATGATTTTCTATCACCGTAGCTGCGGCGTCCATCTTATCTTCAAGAACATCAATGCGGCTTCCCAATTCGCGAATCTCCTTGGTGAGATGAGTCGCTAATCTGGCAGTGGTGGTGTGAAGCTCCTGCTGCAGCATGGTCTAAAACCTGGCCTGGAGGTTTGCATCCTGCAAGGGGGGCTGTGGGAGGTCTGCAGGGATGTCAGGCAGGCTCTCCAGGTCTGAAGGGGCATCTGGGCTGCCTGTGTGTAGCGGCGGGGAAGCGGATGAAATCAAGGCCGGGGCTTCTGCAGGCGAGTAGGCCGCAATTGAGTGCTGGAGGCCTCCAATTTCTTTTCCATAGGTGGCGCGGGAGGGGTCAGCGGAGGAAGAGGGCAAGGGTGGGGGACAGAACAGGCTCCCCAGGAGGCAGGGAAGGAGCCGATGTGCCTGGCAGTGGAGGATCAAGCGGCCATCCTCATGCGTTGCTTAAAACGGTCTTTCAAACACATCTAAATTTATTTTGGGATGCTACACAAGGGCTCAATTTTAAGAACATTTCAGAGGGACCTGGGTACGGAAATAATATCAGGACTCAGTTTGGGTAGTTCAATTTGGACTAAGGCTGACATAGAGAGTTTAAATATAAGAGAACAATATTTTGTGGCTGGATTGTTACAGACACTGCTTAAAGGGGAAATAGTGGATTTTAACACTCTAGATGAAATGAAAATTGACATTCAGAATATTCACACCATGGCTGCAGATTTACAGAACATTCAAACGGAGGTGAGTGCACTGAATAAAACACTTCAAACTAATAATGTATCCAAAACTATGATATGTGGTATGATAGGGAACTTTCTGAGTGAACACCTGAGCCAAGGACTTCAAGAAATTAAACAAGGAGAATAGCCATGGATAATGAACTCAACTTTATTATTCAGTCTGATTAAAATCAGTGGTGTGACCTGTAAAAACTTTGCTCTTGCTAAAATAAGGAGCCTAAATAATCTTTGCAAAAAAGATCACATCAAGAAGCAGAAAATACCTCTGACCATCGACATCCCTACATGGTCAACAACACCCTTTCCCATGTATAAGATGATTATCCTTGGTGAGGTGGAGGTGGCAAATGGCTCTAACGTACTGAAAGAACTGCTACCACAAAGCAGTCTCATCATTAAGGAGAACCAAGTAGCCAAGTCTGGCTTTGTTCCTGTTCCTTTGAGCGTCTTGAGTACGTTGATGGCTGTGCGGCTACACATTCTGGGAGCTGCATGGTTCAACTGCAGAAATATGAAATCGGCTTGGAAAAGAATCATTCATGGAGATGATTCAAAGGTCTGTGCATTAGGGGTTTACTTGGCAGAGACAAGTTCAGTGCCGGACACCTATCACTGGTTGGTGTGTGAACCTCACTGATGGATTGTTGACAATTGGAGATGAGGATATACGAGCAAATATTCAGATGAGTCAAATATCTGTGGACATTGAGCAAACTGAGCTTGGCAAATGGGAATCTACAATCTCTGCTTTATTTAAGAAAATACCACCACTTACAGTTGAATTGGATACATTATTTAAGATAGTAGGAAAATTAGTTACAGGAACTGGTAAAGGAAAACATCATTAGTTCTAATAAAATTTCAAAAGAATTTCAGCATACACTATAACACTTTCACTCACCCACTGTTGCAAACTCTTTCCATGATTTTCGTGGTTATTCAGTTTATATTAGTATGTGTACTGTTTGGTTTATATTGTTGTGCAAAAAGACAATTAAGAACAATCCAGGAAAATAAGAGAAGCATAGAGCTGGCATCAATCTTAAGAGCAGGAAATGTCTGAACAGTTTGATTATGGATTAGTCCTAGTCAGAACCGACCCAAGTGGGGGAATATGTAGGCATATAAAAAGTGTGCATCATAGATATAATTATATGTATAAAATATGAGTAAATGCACTATATATACATTCATGAATGTGAAGTTGGCACCAATAGTGGACCATACAAACTGCATTTTTTCATATCAAAAGGATAGAATAAGAACTCCTTACAATGTTAATTTATGCACAAGGTAATTACCTTACCTTTGTTATGTTGGGTTAACCTGTTTTTGGATAAATATGTGGAGAGTCCGGGAATTTCAGAGCAGGTGATTAGCAAATCTACCAGCATTGTAAAATGCAAGTTTGTCTGATTAGATTTGGAAAGGTCCTAAATATTCATAGTGTACTTGTTTACGGTGAAGAGAATTTCAATGTGGGTGCCATGTCCACCTCTGTACAAGGATGTTAAAGATTGCAGTTTTGCCATAAACAAGACAAGGAATATCTATTTAAAACTTTTTAATTAAAATCTATGCATACAGCTATTCTAGGTCTAGACACATTGTTTGAAACACATAAGATCAAACAAGCTCATAAAACTAACCAATCAGATTGCTCGACACGTTGGTCAATGGGAAAAGGTGTATATTAGGGAAGGTTTTTTGGTTGAGTTGTGTCAGGATAAAGTGGGGTCAGGAAACAGTGTGACAGGAGAAAGTTGGTCCTCTGAGGGTTTCTGATAATTGCATGAGTATTCTGGGTACCCTGCTAGGTGGCAGGCTTTACACTGTAGATATTGGAGCCATCCCATTAACGTGGGCACCGCCTCTTGGCCTGGGCTCCTCGTGCCATCCAGGGTTGTATCCCAGGGGGAGTGGGTCTCCCCTTCCCCCCCCCCCTTCTGTCCTTTCCTGCCTCCCCCTCCCCTCTCTGTCTCTTTTCCCTCCCCCCCTCCCTTTTTTTTCTGCCCCTGACCGAGTTGTTGGAATAGGAAGTAGATGTAGGAGGGAATAATACATCTCTCTAGACACCCACTATAAGTGACATACTTATAGGTGATATTTATTTATCTTTGTCAGCACTGTCTGCACTTGGTGTCACTCATGGCTTTCCATATACAGGTGAAAATTCGAAAAATTTGAATATCGTGCAAATGTTAATTTATTTCAGTAATGCAACTTAAAAGGTGAAACAAATATATGAGATCGATGCATTACATGCAAAGCAAGATCGTTCAAGCTGTGATTTGTCATAATTGTGATGATTATGGCTTACAGCTCATGAAAACCCCAAATCCACAATCTCAGAAAATTAGAATATTACATGCAATCAATAAAACAAGGATTGTACATAGAACAATATTGGACCTCTGAAAAGTATAAGCATGCATATGTACTCAGTACTTGGTTTGGGCCCCTTTTGCAGCAATTACTGCCTCAATGCGGCATGGCATGGAAGCTATCAGCCTGTGCTACTGCCGAGGTGTTATGGAAGACCAGGATGCTTCAATAGCGGCCTTCAGCTCTTCTGCATTGTTCGGTCTCATGTCTCTCATCTTTCTCTAGGCAATGCCCCATAGATTCTCTATGGGATTCAGGTCAGGCGAGTTTGCTGGCCAATCAAGCACAGTAATCCCACAGTCATTGAACTAGGTTTTGGTGCTTTTGGCAGGGTGGGCAGGTGCAAAGTCCTGCTGGAAAATGAAGTCAGCATCCCCATAAAGCTCGTCTGCAGAAGGAAGCATGAAGTGCTCCAAAATCTCCTGGTAGACAGCTGCGTTGACCCTGGACCTAATGAAGCACAGTGGACCAACACCAGCAGATGACATGGCTCCCCAAATCAACACAGACTGTGGAAACTTTCACACTGGACTTCAAGCATCTTGCAGTGTGTACCTCTGCATTCTTCCTCCATACTCTGGGTCCTTGGTTTCCAAATGAGATGCAAAAGTTGCTCTCATCAGAAAAGAGGACTTTGGACCACTGAGCAAAAGACCAGGTCTGTTTTTCTTTAGCCCAGGTAAGATGCTTCTAACGTTGTTTGTGGTTCAGGAGCGGCTTGACAAGAGGAATACGACATTTGAAGCCCATGTCCAGGATCAGTCTGTGTGTGCTGGCTCTTGATGCACTGACTCCAGCCTCAGTTCACTCCTTGTGAAAGTCACCAATACTTTTGAATGGCCTTTTCCTGACAATCCACTCCAGGCTGCGGTCATCCCTGCTGCTTGCGCACCTTTTTCTTCCACACTTTTCCCTTCCACATAACTTTCTATTAATGTGCTTTGATACAGCACTTTGGGAACATCCAACTTCTTTTGAAATTACCTTTTGAGGCTTTCCCTCCTTATGGAGGGTGTCAATGATAGTTTTCTGCACAACTGTCAGCTCAGCAGTCTTTCCCATGATTGTGATTGCTACTGAACCAGACAGAGACCATTTAAAGGCTCAGGAACCCTTTGTATGTGTTATGGCTTAATTAGCTGATTAGAGTGGGACACTTTGAGCCTAGAATATTGCACCTTTTCACAATATTCTTATTTTTGGAGATTGTGGATCTGGGGTTTTCATGAGCTGTAAGCCATAATCATCACAATTATGAAATATCATGGCTTAAACTATCTTGCTCTGTATGTAATGAGTCTCTCTCATATATTAGTTTCACCTTTTAAGTTGCATTACTGAAATAAATGAACTTTTATATTCTAATTTTTCGAGTTTCACCTGTAGATAAGGTTGATAATGAAATTATTATAATAATTAGACATTTAAACAGCTATTCAGGAAGCATAGTAATTTAACTCTTAAACATCTCAAAAGAAACTGGAATAATATTTCCCTTGAAGTGTATGTGGAATTGAAGTTGATTGCACGTGGACTACGTGAACGTGTTATCCCTGTGGAACATTCACATAATGACCATTTCTTAAAAAGATGGAAAGAAGAAGCAGTTAAACAAGGATTATTCTTAGTACAATTTATTACAGAGGAAGAAAAACTTCAACTAGCTGATCTAGAGGAGCAGTTGCAGAACAGTATTAAAATAGTTGGAGTATCAAGATCTTGAGGAATTTAGTAAATGTAATGACAGACTACGGAAAGAGGTTGGAGAGTTCCAAAAAGAACAAAAAGCAGGGAAACAGAAAAAATTCCAAAGAGATCTTGCCGACTTTGAGAGCATCCAGATCTTTGATCTAGAAGGATGGAGAGGTAGAAATAGATTGAGGAACAGATTTGGTAGACATAGTGAGAATAGGGGTCGTGCTGGCTCAGTTAAAAATACAAATAAATTGGTCTCTTTTTTTTAGGGACACCTCAGGGTGGAGTAAACAGAGAGGAACAGGGAATAAGAAGAGAAAGCAAAAAAGATATAGAAAAAGGCGGAACTACAGAAGGGAGGGATCAGTCAGTTCAAGACGCAAATTTATACTTCCCAGGACAACAAAAGGAATACCAGGAATCAGAAAACTGAAACCTAAATGTCATCAACCTTACTGACGTCCCATTGGGGTCTGATCATTTATCAATACTTACTAAAGGTCACGGCTTTTCACCATGTCATAGGGGCAATAAATTTGAGATCTATAAAGATATAGGTCTGTTTTTAAGACCGGTGAGCTTTAAATTGATGTTTTTTGGTAAAAGAACAGACTCTGTGAAAATCCATCAACCCCCAGCGGAGGCATATGGCCTAAATGAGGAAAAGATGATTAACTTCCTTGAGGGGAATACTTGGATTGACTCGGACCTCCTTGACCCCCCATCCCCTTCAGGTCTACACTATTCCCCAGTTTTGGTACAAATAGATATCTCCAATTATTTCTCGAGTCAGTTACAGCTGAGATACGAGCAACAGACTGGGAATCAATTGAACCGACTACAGATAATCTGACGCCGGGGGAACGAATAGCCATGAAGGAACTGGGAAAGATACCTGGATGTATTGTTATACCTAGTGATAAGGGGGTAATGTGGCTCTTTGGCAGGAGAAAGACTACAGTATGTAGATGAGGTCTACAGACAACTTCTTGATACAGCCTGTTATAAACAATTATTATTGGATTGATAGAGCATATGGGAGTGGGACTCACTAAAAAAGAATATCAATACCTTCATGTGGAGGAGTATAACATTCCTACTTTCTATGTCACTCCTAAAGTGCACAAGAGTATCAACAAGCCATGGGAAGACCTATCATCTCTGGGGTAGGCAGCCCTTTAGAACGAATAAGTAAATATGTTGACCAGCAAATTAAACATCTTGTGAAGGAACTCCCCTCCTTTGTCCTTGATTCTACGGATATTCTCTGTAGGCTTTCCGATCTATCCATTCCTGAGGACTGTATTCTGGCTGGTATAGATGTTGAATCCCTGTACTCGTCCTTCCCTCATGCGACTGGAATACATGCAGTTACCCAATGGCTTGACATATGCCATCCATTGGCAGGTCCACATAATGACTTCCTTGTTGAATTACTTAAATTGATACTTACCAATACTTTTTTTATTTTTGATAAGAAATACTTATGTCAAATAAGAGGAGTTGCAATGGGAGCTGCATGTGCACCATCCTATGCATGTTTGTATTTGGGACGGTGGGATAGGGAAGAAGTCTATACCCAATTGGCCTTTGATTCACATGTACTATTATGGGTTCTGTATATTGATGATGTGCTGGTGGTATGGAAGGACACAGTGAAACAGTTTGAGAATTTTGTTGTTGAACTTAACAGGAATGATAAGAATATCTTCCTTACATATAAAGTAGATCCTTATCAGATTGAGTTTTTGGACTTGCTAGTAAGCAAGTCTACATCTATATTGGCCACAAAATCCTTTAGGAAGCCTACAGCTGATAACACCCTCCTTCATGCCACCAGCCACCACCCCTGGCATTTGATTAGAGGGATCCCCATGGGCAGTTCCTTAGGATTCGGAGGAATTGTTCGAATCCCAGAGAGGAAGCTGTCCAATTGGGTATGACACTCAAAACCAGGGGGTATCCCAACTCAGTAGTCAAGGATGGAAAACAAAAAAGGTATGGCATCGAAGTAGGGAGGAAATTCTGAATAAACAAGGTGCATGTTCTAAAACCATACAGAATCTAAAACCATACAGTGAAGATAAAATAGGTATTGTCACTACATATGGCACCGATTGGGATAATTTGCAATCAGTATTGGATAGACATTGGCACATACTACTATTACTGGATGGTAGGTTAAAGGAAATTTTAGGACCTAATTTAATTGCCAGAAGAGATCCAACTTTGGTTCACAGTGAATACATTCCCACAAAAAAAAACAAACCACTAAATACCATTCTACCTCTTAATAAGCCATTAGTGGGAATGTATCCGTGTGGACATTGTAGCATCTGTAAATATGTAGTAAAAAGTAAAGTTTTTGAAAATTCTAACTTGAGGTGATTGTAGCCATATTAGTGCATTTGCGACAGAAACAATTGAGTACTGTCAGTGAATCCCATGTCCAAATTCAGGCCATTATCTCTTGTGTCAAATAGAATTATCATTCTTAATTCAAAAGTTTTTCTTTCCTGAATGGATTTGAAATTTCCTTTAAGAACTAAAATATTGAGGTCTCCCTTTGTGTGGCCTGGTTGTGCGAAATGGTGCCCCACAGGTGTGCAGAGGTCATCTTCTTTATGTTCCTTGATGGTATGTCTGTGCAAATTCATCCTTGTTTGCAACTTTTGTCCTGTTTCGCCAACATAAGATCCTTTGCTGCATTTTTTGGATAAGGTACACATTACTGGAGGTGCAGCTGTATGATCCGGAAATACTAAAGATCCCTTTTGGAGTGTCTGACACTTTTTGATGGATTGATTTGGTTGCACAGTTTGCAGCGTTTCTTATTGCAGGGTTTGCTTCCATTATTTGTGACATCTTGATCAGAAAGACAGCTCGTGGGGAGAGAAATGCCGATAACCGGCATTTCCCTGTTTGCATGTGATCAGCTGTGATTGGACACAGCTGATCACATGATCGAGCAGACATCTTTGGCTCTTTCCATGGATCGGTGATCCGCTGTGTCCGAGGGACACAGCGCACCGCTGATCGCCGCACTGCATGCTTCAGGAGCCGTGCATGCGCAGTTAGAATGGGAGGACGTCATATGACGTCCTCCCAGAACGAGAGAACCACCTTGCGTCCGTCATATTACTATATGGCGGGTGGGAGGTGGTTAAAGTCCCTTATAGGTCATCAGTATAGTGTTACGGAGGATGTCTCATGCTAGAATTATTGCTCTCAGTAACATGTGTATCGCAATCAACGTTTTCATGCGTAGGCCACCCGGCATGAGCTTTTATGTTTGTACGTATGTATATGTGTGTGGGGGGGTGTTATGTGCTTGTGTGTAACTTTAATTTTATTACAATTTAAAAAAACAATTTTCTTTACTTCATTTTTGGCACTGTGTGGAAGCAAATCGGAAGTAGCGCTGCTGTCTGAATGCATCCACCCGACAGGTGAACAATGCTGCTTGCCCGGGCTAGAGATTAGAAAAAAAAACTATCTGCCTGGCGCCCGGAACTACATGTCTAGGGCGTGTGGTGATATGAATTCAACATCACTAAATACCTCACCTGGAATATGCAGTTCGGTTTTGGACACCAATTCACAAAAAGAACATTGGGGAACTGGAGAAAGGGCAGAGAAGTGCAGCCAAACTGATAAGAGGCATAGAGGAGCTCAGCTTTGAGGAAAGATTAGAGGAACTGAATGTATTCTCTCTTGAGAAGAGAAGACTAAGGTGCAAATCTCCAAACACTGAAAGGTTTCTTCACAGTAAGAGCTGTGAAAATGTGGAATACACTGCTTCAAGAGTTGGTCCTGGCCAGCTCAGTGGATTGCTTTAAAAAAGGCCTGGATTATTTCCTAGATAAACATAATATAACTGGATACTAACATTTATAGGTAAAGTTGATCCAAGAAATATCAGATAGCCTCTTGGGGTAATCAGGAAATTATTTTTTCCCCTGCAGGAGCAAATTGGTTCATGCTTTGCTAGGGGGGGGTTGCCTTCCTCTGGATAAACTTTCTTTCTTTTGGCTTTTCTTTACCATAGAGAGGATCCTGCAATCATCCACCACTGTTGTCTTCAGTGGATGTCCATGCCTTTTTATGTTGCTGAACTCACCAGTGCGTTCTTTCCTCAGAATGTAGCAAATTGTTGATTTGGCCACTCCTAATGTTGCTGCTATCTCTCTCATGGATTTTTTTTAGCTTTTGAAGCCTTACAATGGCCTGTTTCACTTGCTTGGACAGCTCCTTTGAACGCATGAAGTAGGTTAGCGGAAATAGATTCCAAATGCAAATAACACACTTAGAATCAATCGAAGACCTTTTAACTGCTTAACTGCGTGCTGTCCATCCACTGTGTAAAAACTGCCACAGGGTGGCACCGCTGCGCAAAATTTCAGTTTAAAATGTCTTTTTGCAAAACAGGTAGGAGGCGAGGCGCCGCGCCCGCCCTACCCATCCCGCCGATCGCGGCAGCCAGGTCCCGGCGATTGTCGGCAAACAGTGACACAGAGCACACCTGCATTGTTTACAATGCAGCTCTGCTCCCTGTCAGTTCCTAACACACTGATCCTGAGAGCGGAGTTTAGCTCTCAGGATCAGTGTGTTCCTGTGAAGAACACACCCCCCGCCTGTTAGTAAAACACTCCCCTCAAACAGTTAACCCTTTGATTGCCTAAAAAAAGTTAACTCCTTCCTCCCCAGTGCGATTAGTACAGTGTCAGTGTGTTTTTTTTTTGTTGCACTGATCACTGTATTGGTGTCACTGGGGATGTCAGTGACCCCAAGTCAGTTCCCCCCCAGTGTCAAAATGTCCGCCGCAGTCCCACCATAAGTCGCTGATCACTGTCATAAATCGCTGATCACCACCATAAGTCGCTGATCGCCGCCATTATAAGTATAAAAAAAAAAATCCCAGTATTTTCCCGCCATTTGTAGACGCTATAACTTTCACGTAAACCAATTTACACGAATTGGAATTTTTTTTTTTTAGCAAAGACATGTCGGAGAATACATTTTGGCCGCAATTTATGACAAAATTTGGTTTTAAATTTTTTTACTGGACATGTTTTATAGCAAAAAGTCCAAAATATTGTTTTTTTTTCCTCAAAATTGTCAGCCTTTTTTTTTTATAGCGCAAAAAAATAAAAACGCACAGGCGATCAAATACCACCAAAAGAAAGCTCAATTTGTGGGGAAAAAAAAGGACGTCAAATTTAATTTGGGTGCAGTGTTGCATGACCGTGCATTTGTCAGTTAAAGTAACGCAGCGACGTAACACAAACCGCCCTGCTACAGGGCGGCATGGGTGTGCATAATCACACACATACATTATATATATATATATATATTATATATACACATATATATACACACACACACAGTGAGGCAAAAAAGTATTTAGTCAGCCACCAATTGTGCAAGTTCTCCCACTTACAAAGATGAGAGAGGCCTGTAATTGGCATCATAGGTAGACCTCAACTATGAGAGACAAAATGAGAAAAAAAATCCAGACAATCACATTGGCTGATTTGGAAAGAATTTATTTGCAAATTATGGTGGAAAATAAGTATTTGGTCAATATCAAAAGTTCATCTCAATACTTTGTTATATATCCTTTGTTGGCAATGACAGAGGTCAAACGTTTCCTGTAAGTCTTCACAAGGTTGGCACACACTGATGCTGGTATGTTGGCCCATTCCTCCATGCAGATCTCCTCTAGAGCAGTGATGTTTTGGGGCTGTCGCTGGGCAACACGGACTTTCAACTCCCTCCAAAGGTTTTCTATGGGGTTGAGATCTGGAGACTGGCTAGGCCACTCCAGGACCTTGAAATGCTTCTTACAAAGCCACTCCTTCGTTGCCCGGGAGGTATGTTTGGGATCATTGTCATGTTGGAAGACCCAGCCACGTTTCATCTTCAATGCCCTTGCTGATGGAAGGAGGTTTGCACTCAAAATCTCACAATACATGGCCCCATTTATTCTGTCCTGTACATGGATCAGTCGTTCTGGTCCCTTTGCAGAGAAACAGCCCCAAAGCATGATGTTGCCACCCCCATGCTTCACAGTAGGTATGGTGTTCTTTGGATGCAACTCAGCATTCTCTCTCCTCCAAACATGACGAGTTGTGTTTCTACCAAACAGTTCTATTTTGGTTTCATCTGACCATATGACATTCTCCCAATCCACTTCTGGATCATCCAAATGCTCTATAGCAAACTTCAGACGGGCCCGGACATGTACTGGCTTAAGCAGGGGGACACGTCTGGCACTGCAGGATCTGAGTCCCTGGCGGCGTAGTGTGTTACTGATGGTAGCCTTTGTTACGTTGGTCCCAGCTCTCTGCAGGTCATTCACTAGGTCCCCCCGTGTGGTCCTGGGATTTTTGCTCACCGTTCTTGTGATCATTTTGACCCCACGGGGTGAGATCTTGCGTGGAGCCCCAGATCGAGGGAGATTATCAGTGGTCTTGTATGTCTTCCATTTTCTAATTATTGCTCCCACAGTTGATTTGTTCACACCAAGCTGATTGCCTATTGCAGATTCAGTCTTCCCAGCCTGGTGCAGGTCTACAATTTTGTTTCTGGTGTCCTTCGACAGCTCTTTGGTCTTCACCATAGTGGAGTTTGGAGTGTGACTGTTTGAGGTTGTGGACAGGTGTCTTTTATACTGATAACAAGTTCAAACAGGTACCATTGATACAGGTAATGAGTGCAGGACAGAGGAGCCTCTTAAAGAAGAAGGTACAGGTCTGTGAAAGCCAGAAATCTTGCTTGTTTGTAGGTGACCAAATACTTATTTTCCACCATAATTTGCAAATAAATTCTTTCCAAATCAGCCAATGTGATTGTCTGGATTTTTTTCTCATCTTGTCTCTCATAGTTGAGGTCTACCTTGATGCCAATTACAGGCCTCTCTCATCTTTTTAAGTGGGAGAACTTGCACAATTGGTGGCTGACTAAATATTTTTTTGCCCCACTGTAATTTGTTCACACAAATAGAGCTTTTTTTTCTGTCATATAATTCTACAAACAAATGTTCTTTCTCTAGAAAGTTAGGCCAAAATGTATTCTGCTACATTTCTTTGGTAGAAATAACCTAAAATCAGTGTATGTTATTTAGTCTGTGTGAAAGTCTACAAACTATGGTGTATATATATTTGAAAATTAATCAGTCCTGAAATACTGACTGCCTATATCATTTGAGACTCTAAAATGCCAAGACAGTACAAATGACCCCTTTATGGAAGTGACACTGTATTGCTCTTGGGAGGTGATCAAGGATTTTTTTTTACTCTGATTGCTTGTTACAAGTGTTCATCACTGGAACAACAATTGTTTGAACTGCCATGAATGGCTTTCATTCATGACTCATTGTTTACTATTGTGATGCAGTGGTTGGCCCACAGTTATCACATGGTACAGGGTAGTGTAAATGTTCCAGATGCCAGGTGATCACTGGCAACCAATCACAGATCACATACAGTAGTAAACAATGATGTCATGAATGGATTCCATTCATGACTCTTGCCTAATAGGTGAAATGTGAGCATGCAGTGACCACAGGGTATCTGGGCTGCTTATAGCAGCCCACTATCAAGCACCACAATCTGCAGTGTCCAGTGGACAAAGCTGTTGCAGATCTCACTGCTGCATGCCCCAGAGAAAATGCACATTGCACATGAGCACAGCGATATACTGGTACTTCCCGGTGCCTGAGGAAGCTGCCGGCCAGTAGTAAGATTACAAAGGTAAACAAGTTACCCCTTTTTAACCACTTTGTGTCTGCTCTATAACAGAATTATAGAAACAGGGCAGACGTTCTGTGCAAAATCACCTTTATAAACATGATTTTGCATTTCCTCCACGGGGGGCGTGCCTTTCGCTGGAGCACCGCTTCTGCTGTTATTGGACACCACAGAAGCCAATCAACAGCTGCTGGCCAATGGATGAGCGCCAGCACCCGTTGATTGCCAAGGAGGCTAACAGAACACAGCTTGGCCTATTCACAGAAATCTAGCAGATTGCCTAGTAAAAACAGCACACACAGTACACAAACACTGGCTAGGTACACAAATAACCCTTTGATTGCCCTAGATGTTTAACTCCTTCCCTGCCAGTGTCATTAATACAGTGACCGTGTATATTCTTAGCACTGATCACTGTATTAGTAGCAGTCCTGCTACAAGTCGCTGATTGCTGCCATTACTAGTATTTAAAAAAACAAAATTCCAGTATATACAGTATCTCACAGAAGTGAGTACACCCCTCACATTTTTGTGAATATTTTATTTTTTTTTTTATGTGACAACACTGAAAAAATGACACTTTGCTAGAATGTAAAGTAGCGAGTGTACAGCTTGTATAACAGTGTAAATTTGCTGTCCCCTCAAAATAACACACAGCCATTAATGTCTAAACAGCTGGCAACAAAAGTGAGTACATCCCTTAGTGAAAATGTCCAAATTGGGCACAAAGGCCCTGATTCACTATTGGGCGTGGGCGCATATTTATGGGCTTAAGCCCAATTTTCATGGGCGTCCGTCATTTTTTACCCTGCAACCTAATTCACTATTGAGCAGAGCCCATAAGCAGATGCCCAATCTAATTCACAAAAAGACACACGCCCGAAATCAGACTCACAAAACAGACTTGCTAAGAAGCAAGTCTAAAACCATGAAAAATCACTGCAGAGACATGTTCACTTAGAAATTTGCTTTGACAAATATCAGGACTTCACTTTAAACAATATCTGCTATTTCCAAAAAAATTAAAAATGTGTTAAAAATCGTTTTTTTCAAGGAAATCGACACAGTAAAAATCTAGAAGCCCGTGCAGTGTCTTTGGCAGATACAACTGAGCATGTGCAGAACACATTTTAGACTTCTGCCATGGGCGTTTGCTTTTTAGCCACTGACTAATAGTGAATCTGATTGTGGATTCCTCTGAGAGCCGGCACTCGCTCGCGACTATTGTGTTTAATAAACAGCACTCGGCATATCTTCATGTAATCTAACTAGATTTCCTTAGTTCTAGTGATTCTATTTTTGTTTCTTATCCTTTATAATTATTTCTGTAATGATTTTACTTATTTCAAAGGTCTAGATAATATTTATTTTGACAGCTGAATGTAAAAATAAAGGTCCACAATAAAAAAAAAAAAAAAAAAAAAAAAACAGCGTGGGTCCCCCCTCTCATCCATACCAAGCCCTTCAGGTCTGGTATGGGTATTAAGGGGGAACTCCACGCTGAAATTTAAAAAAAAAAACAGCGTGGGTCCCCCTCAATATCCATACCAGACCCTTATCCGAGCATGCAGCCCGGCAGGTCAGGAAAGGGGGGGGACGAGCGAGCGCCCCCCCCCCCTCCTGAACCATACCAGGCCACATGCCCTCAACATGGGGGGGTGCTTTGAGGCAGGGGGGCTCCCCCCCCCAAAGCACCTTGTCCCCATGTTGATGAGGACAAGGGCCTCTTCCCCACAACCCTGGCCGGTGGTTGTGGGGGTCTGCGGGTGGGGGGCTTATCAGAATCTGGAAGCCCCCTTTAACAAGGGGGCCCCCAGATCCCGGCCCCCCCCCTACGTGAACGAGTCTGCGGTAGATGCTCCCGCAGACTCCTTCACAAAAAAAAAAGTGTGGTGTAAAAAAAACACAGTACAGGGTCTTTGACAAGTCCTTTATTAAAACAATGTCCCCCGAAGTAGATCCAACGTCAATCACGGCGGCAGGGACCCGAAAAAAGAAAAAAAAAAAAAAGGTTCCGCTCCCGTCGGAGGCTTCCAGCCATGTGAAGAAGAGGCTAGCTGACAGTTCTTATATAGGTATGGGGCGGGGCCAGCCGGGCACATCATCCCCGCCCCTTACCTATTTGAGAAATGTCACCCTGTCTCTCCGCTGAGGCTAACTAGCTGAATGCAGGAGACAGTCTGACATTTCTTGTATAGCTATGGGGCGGGGCCAGCCGGGGACATCATCCGAGTGACCCGCCCCATGTCACATGCTTGCTGTTCCCGGCTGGCCCCGCCCCATAGCTATATAAGAAATGTCAGACTGTCTCCTGCATTCAGCTAGTTAGCCTCAGCGGAGAGACAGGGTGACATTTCTCAAATAGGTAAGGGGCGGGGATGAGGTGCCCGGCTGGCCCTGCCCCATACCTATATAAGAACTGTCAGCTAGCCTCTTCTTCACAAGGCTGGGAGCCTCCGACGGGAGCGGAACCTTTTTTTTTTTTTCTTTTTTCGGGTCCCTGCCGCCGCCGCCGCCGTGATTGACGTTGGATCTACTTCGGGGGACATTGTTTTAATAAAGGACTTGTCAAAGACCCTGTACTGTGTTTTTTTTACACCACACTTAGTTTTTTTGTGAAGGAGTCTGCGGGACCATGTACCGCAGACTCGTTCACGTAGGGGGGGGGGCGGGATCTGGGGGCCCCCTTGTTAAAGGGGGCTTCCAGATTCTGATAAGCCCCCCGCCCGCAGACCCCCACAACCACCGGCCAGGGTTGTGGGGAAGAGGCCCTTGTCCTCATCAACATGGGGACAAGGTGCTTTGGGGGGGGGAGCCCCCCCTGCCTCAAAGCACCCCCCCATGTTGAGGGCATGTGGCCTGGTATGGTTCAGGAGGGGGGGGGCGCTCGCTCGTCCCCCCCCTTTCCTGACCTGCCGGGCTGCATGCTCGGATAAGGGTCTGGTATGGATATTGAGGGGGACCCACGCTGTTTTTTTTTTAAATTTCAGCGTGGAGTTCCCCCTTAATACCCATACCAGACCTGAAGGGCTTGGTATGGATGAGAGGGGGGACCCACGCTGTTTTTTTTATTATTTATTTAATTCACGGAAATAATTTAAAATTCAGCTGTCAGTGGGAAACCCTGATGACAGCTGAAACATTCCTTCTGTCCCTGCAGAGAGCTCCGCTATTATATTTGACATTAAAAAGTATAGAGACTGCAACATTGTATCCATTTGTATCCATTCCGGATATAGATGTTTTTATTCGGATACAAATAGATACAATGTTGCAACCTTTATACTTTTTAATGTCAAATATAATAGCGCAGCTCTCTGCAGGGACAGAAGTAATTACTTCGCTATTATATTTGCAGGCCGTAGATGGGGCGAAAATCGAACAATTTTTTTGCCATTGGTGGTAACGTCGGCCCATTGAACAACCGATTTTTTTTTTTTAAAACGGTCAGTTTTCGCCCCATCTAAGGCCTGCATTTTTCTTTTTCTTATTCTTTTTTTTTATTCTTTTTCTTGCAGGTCATGGCTCATGTGCAGATTATTTATCTGTTAAAAGATCAGCCAATTTGCCGATCATTGCAGCTAAAATCGGCCGATCTGCAAAATCGGCCAATTTTTATCCAAATTTACCAATTAAAAAAAGTTGCAAAATCCCCAAAAATGGCTGACCAATTAACCCACTAACGGGCTGAAAATCAGCCGATTTTTTTTGCGGACGATTTTAGACCCATGTAAAGCAGGCCATAGATGGGTCTAAAATCGGCCGATTTTTCTGCCGAAAAGAAAATCGAACGATTTTCGGGCCGTTAGTGGGTTAATTGGTCAGCTGTTTTTCGGGATTTTGGCACATTTTTTTTATCAGTAAATTTGGAACAAAAAATTTTCAACTTTACTGGTAAACAAAATATGCTAAAATCCCAAAAAATGGCTGACCAATTATCCCAATAACGGAAGAGGCCCTTGTCCCCATTAACATGGGGACAAGGTGCTTTGGGGGGGAGCCCCCCTTCCCCAAAGCACCCCCCCATGTTGAGGGCAGGTGGCCTGGTATAGTTCAGGAGGGGGGGCGCTCGCTCGTCCCCCCCCCTTTCCTGACCTGCCGGGCTGCATGCTCGGATAAGGGTCTGGTATGGATTTTGGGGGGATCCCCAAGCTGTTTTTTTTTATTTCAGCGTGGAGTTCCCCCTTAATATCCATACCAGATCCGAAGGGCTTGGTATGGATGGGAGGGGGGACCCCACGCTTTTTTTTTTTTTTTTTACATTCAGCTGTCAGTGGGGAACCCCGCTGACAGTTGAAACATTAACACATGGCTGTCGCTCCTACAATCCCGCATGAGTTATGTTATCAACTCATGCAGCATTTTAGTAGCGAAAACCAATGCAGCGCTCATGTTTCAGCTGTCGGCGGAGTTCCCCACTGACAGTTGATGTAAAAGTATTGCAGGGAATTATAAACAATTTGTAAAAAACCCGGCGTGGGGTCCCCCCTCCCATCCATACTAAGCCCTTCGGGTCTCGTATGGATGTTAAGGGGTAACTCCACGCTGAAATTAAATAAAAAACAGCATGGGGTACCCCCCAAAATCCATAACAGATACTTATCTGAGCATGCAGCCCAGCAGGTCAGGAAAGGGGGGGGGGACAAGCGAGCGCCTCCCCCCCTCCTGAACCATACCAGGCCACATGCCCATACCAAATTATTCAAACATTTGTAAACAGACCAATTAACTGAAATGGTTTGGCATTTGTACCCCAAATATGACGTTCCCTGAGGCATTGGTAAACCGAGGTACGCCTGTATTAGTATTGCAATCCTTTGTATTGGGATACATAGAACCATCATACATGTGAATTGGCAACATAGCACAACATTTGTGTCACATTGGAGATATCTGGTAGTTACACTGAACTTGCCCAGGGACCTAAGATTGATTCACAGCACAGAAATACAGGCTGGATTAGCAATGTAGCTCCGTGGATTAGTGGTTAGCACTACTGCCTCACAACTCTAGAGTTGTCGGTTTGAATCCCAACCACGGCAAGGAAGTAGTATGATCTCCGTGTGTGGCTGTCTTCAAATAGATGTTCTGGCAACATCTTTGCTTTCTGTCTAAGTGATCCCTAAAATGTGAATTAGAATGAGGCCTTGTCTGTTGAAACACCTTCAAAGCTGCACCTTATGTGAATGTCATACAATGGGGTAAGATAAGAGCCTGGAGCACTAATAGATTTGATAATGATGGTTTACACTCAACCCACTTTTGTGAAGGACTTGGCAAGCAAAGAGCTGACAGAGAGAGAGAAGAGCGAGCCAGTGAGATGAAGAAGAGTGAGCGAGAAAAACATACTGAAGAGTGATAAAGAGAGACATACAGAAGAGTGAGCGAGAGAGAAGAGCGAGCCAGTGAGACAAAGAAGAGTGAGCGAGAGAGAAAAGACTTGGTTGGTGAATCCACACATCAAACTTGTCACAAATACTGGTATGGATTTTTCCACCAAATGCAAAGCAGTACGCACGCCTTCAAAGATTTATTTCCTTTGTTAATTCTCCTGCTTCGTTCACACTATATGCAAATGAAAATTACTGTTTAAGTTGCCAATTTTACTGTGTTTTCTAGAGAATTACTAACTAGTTGTGTTTTCAATTGTGTGTAGCATTGCGATTTCTATTTGAGTCTAGATGTTAAATTGCTAATAAATGGCCAAAATCTTCAAATACCTTTGAATTCTCACTGCAACAAATGGCGTACGTTAATACACTCACATTCACATTCATTATATCCAATATCAGGTACCATGTCAATTCACAAATCGCACCTGAAATTGCACACCCTGGATGCGACTTGTCATGCGATTGGCATGGCCAGCAACTTGCCCTTTGCATGGCAAATTGCACACAATGTTACTGGGGGCTAACACCACTGTCACATCTAATCCGATGCGGCAATTGCCCAACTTACAGTGAAGTTGCACGAGTTCACAATCCAATTGGATGTGAACAGAGCCTACAGTGGCCAATAGGGTGCGACTTGGTCTACGATTTGCAAGTCGCCTGTAATGCCAATTGCATGGCAATCGCAAACAATGTTACTGGGGGCTACCCGGTCACAATAAAGCAGATTTCTAAGTGGTGTTATTGACACCACAGTCACATCATGTGACTTGCATAGAAGTTGCATGATTTCAAAGTTAGGGTACATGGTGATTTCAAGTGCAATTTGCAAGACAATCGACACCGATCTCTCAGCAAATTGCATGAAAAGTAGTGTATTCATTACTCTATTATTACTTGCGGCTCCAACCAAGTTTGAACCACAACAATATGAACGCTCCAATAGCGTGCACATTGAGTGGGACTTGGCATGTGATTTGCACAACATGCAAGTTGTAAATCGTCTGCAAAGTCGCATCCTATTGTCTGCTATTAGAGTGACCACATGGGTGCATTTCAAACACTGATTTCTATAGTAGTACATGTACTACTTTAGTGGCAATTTGCATAGAGATCTGTGTCAGATGTCTTGAAAATTGCATTAAAATGGTCAACTTTGCTGTAAGTCGCAGGATTTGTAAATCAGCTTTGCCCAGAGTGTAATGTTTGGTGATGTTTGATTTCTGGAGTGTTTTGCCAATTGATGGGAAATTCACCATACTAGTCAAATCGATTTGTCATTTTCAGTATTGCATACAAGATGTGGTCATGTGACTGTCTTAACTCATGCGAGAATCTGGAGGGAATTGTGACCATAGTAGCAATAACGGTTCCAATTGGGGTTCCCTTTCACATCCCTGCTCAATGTTCTGTTGTATGCTGCACACGTACATTTCACTGTATATTTCTTTCTGATTTGTGGGGCCTGTATACCAAGGGTTAATGCAGGTAGGAAGCGGATTCATCAGGTGAAAACACTTTCACTGACCAAACTAAGGTCAGTGGTGGGTGTGGCTTCATTGGGTGTGGGGCCTTGTTTGGCGTGCTCCAAATACAACCTAGCTTATATAAAGATGTGCAGTAGGGAGTGATTTGGCCTGTTACTAGGCCGGGTGGTTTGTGACCAAGTCCTTGCTTGTAGTGGTTTGGGGGAAGAAGAGATTTTGTGCTGAATTGCCCCAGACACCACTCAGGCTGTGTTTGGAAGTGGGCTGGAAATGTTTGCATATTTTTGGCCTTGTAAAGTGTTTGTGTGTTATTGCACAATGATTGTGTTTTTTCTCTTTGCATTGAAAGCCTCACACATGTCAATCGTTTTGTTTAAAATCTGCTCTTGTTTTAATTTTGCTTGCTTATTTAGACTCCAATGCATTTTTCTGACAAACCTGCTGACAAATGTATGTGTAGGGGATTTGTAGAGGTGGGAGGGGATTTGTAGAGGTGGGAGGGTTTTTTTCACATGCTTTGTTTTCTTGATATTTTGATCTGAAGACTTTTTTTTTTGAATGGATCTTTATACTACGTGATTGTGTAAGTAAATCCTATGTGCATGAAAATGTTACTTGATTCATCTTCCCCTTTGTTTCCTGCTATAACCTGTGCACACACAGTTCACTAGAAGTATCTTTAGATTGTAAGCTCTTATGAGCAGGAGTGTTTTATTTTTGCCACATCAATCCTATTTTTGTGACTCACCAAGATATTGACTGTACCTACTTGTTCCTGCTGACCAAATAAATGACGATATATTTGATCAATAAATATTTGACCGATGTTTTTGTGTTTATTTTATGTTCAATATATGAACAACCTTAATAGTTACTTTGTATACTTATATAATCTGCTCAAATGTAGCTTGTAAGAGCGTGAATATGCAAGTGTGTGCAAACTGGCTTTTTCAAAACCAAAAAAAAAAAACCCACTTGCACCACAATATTATGTACTAATGAATGTCACATTCACTGTGCAGCCAGCTACAGGTTTTCTACAATTCGATTTACAGTAATAAAATAGTCCACACTTTGTTGATTTTTGGCCTTTGGCAACAAATATTAGCCAAGGTTAAAAAAAACAAATCAATAAGAAACACACATTTGCGAAAGCTATCATAGCCGCACATAAAAATGCGCGATTGCAAACAAATAAGCACCAAACAGGTGTCCGCATGGCGCATGAACGGCTATCCTGGAAGTCCGTCATCACGTGCGCGCGCACCCGGAAGTGGTTGTGGGGAGTGTAAGTGGATGACAAGTGGTTGGAGGTTTTGTGTTGGTTGAAAATTTTGATAACCTTATTGGCATTTGGACATGGCGAGAGCACAGTTATCAACTGAGGAGATGATCCTTATATGTACAGTAAGTGTGGCCATTGCAAACATGTTTATAACATGTGAGGGACAGGTAATTGCAATTTTGTGGGTGGGGCCTAGCAGAATCTCACTTGGTGCACATGCTACTTATCTGTACATTAGCTCCTGGGTATTGATGGGTCAATGATATTAACCACTTGCCTACTGGGTACTCCTACCCCCTTCCTGTCCTGGCCAATTTTCATCTTTCTGCACTGTTACCCTTTGAATGACAATTGTGCGGTCATGCCACATTGTACCCATCTTAAATTTATATCAGTTTTTTCAGACAAATAGAGCTTTCTTTGGGTGGTATTGACTTGCTGCTGTGTGTTTTACTTTTTGCTCGATAAACCACAAAATAGCTCATAATGAATAAAAGTCTGTTTATATTATAACATTTGGTAAACTGGTAATTTAGCAACACTGATGTGCGTTGATGAGGCAGCACTGGTGGGTGGCACTGCTGGCCACAGGTGGGCGTAACTGTTGGGTGGCACTGGTGGGCACTGATCATCGGGGCCGACCCCTGCTTTGATAACTGCTGGTTCTCGGCAGTACTTTCCACACATTCTGATAGCGTGATGAAAGTGCAGCCAAGACCCGGCAAATGCATTTCCCGGTGATCAGCGTGTCATTGGACATGGCTGATCACATGGTAAAAAGCCGCTGTGATTGGCCTTTACCACATCACGTGATCAGCTGTGTCCTTAGGACACAGCAATCACGGAGAGCGCGTTCTGCCAGGATGTCATATGACACCCTCCCAGAGCTGCCTGGATGCAGTGTAGCGTTATTCGGCTATCTGCGGTCGCCCAATAGGTAACCAGCTAGGCCTTCATGGCTAATCTTTGAATATCTGGACATGTATACTGCGTATAATGCATTACATTCTACAATGTGTTGGTGTACATGGTATTACAGTGTGCAATGCGTTGCTGGATTCTGCATGACAGTGGACAGCGTATCACAGTGTGCAATGCGTAGCTCCATCCTGCATGACAGTGTACAGTGCATTACAGTCTACAATGTGTGGGTGTACACGGTATCACAGTGTGCAATGCGTTGCTCCATCCTGCATGATAGTGTACAGTGCATTACAGTCTACAATGTGTGGGTGTACACGGTATTACAGTGTATTACAGTGTGCAATGCGTTGTACACTGCAGTGTGCACTAAAGCATTTTACACTCATGCACTGTACACACTAAAGCATTTTACACTCATGCACTGTACACACTAACGCATTTTACACTCATGCACTGTACACACTAACGTATTTGACATTTTTAGTGTGCAATGCGTTAGTGTGCAATGCCTTGGACAGTACAATACATGTGCATACCCTGAAAAAGGGTCCTGCACATTTTTGGCCCGGATGCGGTGCAATTTGAGGTGTGCAAAATGTTTGTCTCTAATTGCAACGCACACAAATTGCATGTGATTTGCCCAGGAGTGCGGTGTTAGACCACAATGCATGTATGTGAAGCCAGAATAAAAGGATGTGGATTTTGTCTACTTTTACTTGCGCATGTTAACATTATGTAAGTGCATTTTTTTTCTGTTTAACATGCTATAGAAATGCAACATGCATTTGGATGGAGTGTTTTTGTATGTGCATTTTGGAAGTATTCTAAACACACATTGACCCTAGGGCCACACCATATCTTATGCAGGCCATAGATGGGTCGAAAATCGGCCGATTTTTCGTCCGAAAATAAAATCGGCCGATTTTCGGATCGTTAGTGGGCTATTTGTTCGGCCGTTTTTCGGTATTTTGGCAGATTTTTTTTTTCGGTAAAGTTGGAAAAAAAAACGGCCGAATTTGCCGATCGCCCGATTTTCGCGGCAATGATGGGCACATTGGCCGATTTTTTACTGATAAAAAATCTGCACATGAGCAGTGACCTGCAAGAGGAAGACAAAAAGAAGAAAAAGAAGAAGAGGATGATGATGAAGAAGAAGAAGAGGATGATGATGAAGAAGAAGAAGAGGATGATGATGAAGAAGAAGAAGAGGATGATGATGATGAAGAAGAGGATGATGATGAAGAAGAAGAAGAAGAGGATGATGATGAAGAAGAAGAAGAAGAGGATGATGATGATGATGATGAAGAAGAGGATGATGATGATGATGAAGAAGAGGATGATGATGATGATGATGAAGAAGAAGAAGAGGATGATGATGATGATGATGAAGAAGAAGATGAAGAAGAGGATGATGATGAAGAGGATTATGATGATGAAGAAGATGATGAAGAAGAAGAGGATGATGATGAAGAAGAAGAGGATGATGATGATGAAGAAGAAGAAGAAGGATGATGAAGAAGAAGAAGAGGATGATGATGATGATGAAGAGGATGATGATGAAGAAGAAGAGGATGATGATGAAGAAGAAGAAGAAGAAGAAGATGATGATGAAGAGGAGGATGATGATGAAGAAGAATAAGAGGATGATGATGAAGAAGAAGAAGAAGAGGATGATGATGATCAAGATGATGAAGAAGAAGAGGATGAAGAAGAAGAGGATGAAGATGATGAAGAAGAAGAGGATGAAGAAGAAGAGGATGATGATGAAAAAGAAGAAGAGGATGATGATGAAGAAGAAGAAGAAGAAGAAGAAGGATGAAAAATGAGAGAAATTCCAGTATGGCAAAAAGTGTCCCTGCAGAGAGCTCCGCTATTTCTTTGACAGTTCCTTGACATTTACAGCGGTTGCAACATTGTATCTATTTGTTTCCGAATAAAAACATCTGTATCCTAAATGGATACAAATAGATACATTGTTGCAACCGCTGTAAATGTCAAGGAACTGTCAAAGAAATAGCGGAGCTCTCTGCAGAGACACTTTTTGCCGGCTGTAGACGGGATGAAAATCGGCCGATTTTTTTTTTTACCATTGCTGGCAACGTCGGCCGCTTGAACAACCAATTTTTCATTTTTTAAAAGAAAAATCGGCCGTTTTTCTCCCCGTCTATGGTCTGCATAAGCATTAGTGTGCCTGGGGGAGGGGGGGACCTTTGGCCTTTCCAAACACAGTAGATGCTCCAAGAATGTTTCCTTGAACTCTTGAAATGGTTAAAAAGGAAAGACACTCTAGATAGCCTGCACTGAGAATTGACTGTCATGATGACGTGTCAATGATTATTTGCTCTCATTTTTCAGGAGTGGTACTGCTTGCGGTTGAAGCTGGTAGAAATCCACCTTCACGTCCTCCACTCACCTTCACTCGTGGCCAGTGGATATTTTGTGGCTGCAGGCAAGAACTGGCATCGAGGACCTGCATAATGACCCTGGCATGCCAGAGGTGGTTTGGAAGCAGCACAGCAATTTGACCATCCCTTTCCTCTATGTTGGTTTTAGGGGTGCAGAATTGCTTCTCGTTCGTGAACGGACTGTCGCCGGATATCAGAGTCCCCATATTTTCAAGATATGTTTTAGCCATGTTGGCTTATTTTTATGTTATTTTCCAAGTGTGTCGCACCTAACCGCACAGTAGTGTGGTGCCATGCGTATTTGTGGCTGTGAATGGGGCTGTTTTTAATAGACGTGTGTAGGTGCAACAAGGTTTTCATCATGGTACCTGCGCACATCTACATAGGGCATTGCATTTCTTTGCTGTGCTGGAAAATGTGTGTTCTTGCATGCGTTTCTGCACCACCAATGGTGTGAACAAGTCCTAAGGGCTGGTTCACACTATAGAAACAGTCTAGATGTGTTCCTGATGGGTTTTTTTCATGCCCTTTTGGCATGCATGTTTAGTGTGTTCCAGTACATTTTGAATGCGTTTTGGACATGTTTACATTGCATTTTTATATCCCTTCCACTTATTTTTTTCTATTTTCTTTGTATTCAATGTAGTTAGGGACATGTGCGTTTTAGTACATTCAAGGACGTTTCAATGTGTTCCAGTACAGTTCTGTGCAGAAACAATGCAGCGTGGTCAACTTTGTTTACAGCACCTGCAATGCACTGAAAATGCAAGTGCTGATGTGAACTATGACATTGACAACCATATAACCTTCTTTCTGTGCGTTTGTGATGCCGAAAAAGCAACTGAAACACATGTAGTGTGAACTGGCCCTAAAGTTTATTAGAGGTCAGGGAACGGGACTGACCAGGAATTGTGAATTCAATCAGACTAGTGGTGAGATACAATCAGCAATTGTATAATAATGTGAGATCTGAGCTGTAGCTGATAGAAAATGAGACACATTCACTTGATCAGTAAATAGATAGTTAAAGAGTGGGGCGGTAATCCATAGATTTGCATATGGGACAGGTGATGGCGGGGTGGGGGAGGGGGTCAAGTTGTATAAGGAGACAGATTTAAAAGAGAAAAATGTTACAATGAAATATACACGGCATGAAAATGGCACATTTCCTAATTGGCAGAAGAGTACATTCATCCACTTTCTAGTCATTAGGCAAAATCATAATTGTTTGATCAATATTCCTGCCACAACCCAGAAAATTGATCTCCATTTTTTAGGATGTAGCCATGACCGGGATTAGAACCCATGACCCAAGTGCTGTAAGTTCTGAGCTCTAACCACTAAACCACTGTGGGAGACACAGTTTGAGCTATAATGTAGAATAGTTACATTGTTTGAAAATGATAGAGCGAGCGCTGGTCAAATTATATAGACTACTAAAATGGTATTACACAAGATAAATATAACCACGAACAGTAGTGCATGAACTCGTGAAAGGTCATCCACCCCTGTGACAGTGTACTACACTATTGAGCACCTTTCTGGCTCCTGTGGCTAAGCTAATTCCTCCCCAGGACCATTTGGGCACCCACCCTGATGGATGGATGGATGGAGCTGGATGACTAACACATAACTGCCAGCATACCGCTGCACCCCCAGATGTGTGGAGTGTATAACCCATACACATTAATACTTTTGTTCTGGTGAGTGTAGACCAGTCCCAAGGGTGCTTTACCTTTCACGAGTTCATGCACTACTGTCCGTCACGGAGAGACCACACGTGCCATTCATAGGCACTCTCTGAGTTGGTACTCTCACACGAAGGACATTCCATTATTCAGGAATGATTCTATGAACTTATTTTAGCACCATTTACAATATTACATCATTGTTGCAATTCTTTGCACTTTTTGGTTTTTACATGCGTTCATTATTGATCACATGCATTTATAGCGCTGCACTTGTCTTTACCATAGAATAGTTACGTGATTAAAGAGAATGAAGATATATAATTATATTGGGAAATTAGAAGTATATAAATTATTTGAGATATAAGTGTGTAAATGTTTAACATTTGAGTACAGAATGTATGACATTCATTAGTAAATGCATTAGTTTCCTGATCATTTTGGAGACACAGCAAGAAAATAAATAGAAGAAAATAGAAAATTCTAATACAGGTGTACAGGTGTATTTATAACATTCTAAGAATTCTTTTGCCATCATGAAAACGCCAATGTAAATAAAGCCCGCGCTTGTGCGCCATCTAGCAAACATATCCGGTATTGCACCTAAAAATGTGCCAGTGATAGCAAAGTAGTCAATAGACGCTCGTCAATGAGCTTGCTAGACGCTGGTCAGACGACTGATTGATTGACCGGAGTCTGCCTGAATGGTCAGTCTCTGCTATTACACTCACATCTTAGTGAATCAGGGCCAAAGTGTCAATATTTTGTGTGGCCACCATTATTTTCCAGCACTGCCTTAACAGTCTTGGGCATGGAGTTCACCAGAGCTTCACAAGTTGCCACTGGAGTCCTCTTCCACTCCTCCATTCCGTTTGAGGATGTTCAATAGGGATTAGGTCTGGCGACATGCTTGGCCA
>NW_028318758.1:0-65000 GCF_062004578.1 Staurois parvus
TCATATCTCTTGGGGGGGGCCAACATTTTTGCCTAAGGCAGCAAATCTAAATACACCACTGAGAGATGCTTCTCTCCACATCAGGCTCCCCAACCAGGTACGTGACAGTACCAGAAGGCCATGTCGGAGCCTGAGAGAGGGCCTCTCTCTGGAGATCTGCCACCACATTGCGGCATTGACACAAGCCAGTCAAGGGCCTGCAAGAGGGTTATAACCGTCTAGAAACCGTTTTCAGACTTTATCTGCACCCACACCCTCTGCTAGCACTGCAGCGACATCCACTCCAATTGTCACCTCAGGAGCCATGGTGAACCCTGCAGTGATGATGCTGCCCCCAGAACCTAGAGTTCCTACACCTGAAAGGTTTTCTGACAATCGCCACACATTCAGGGCCTTCCGCAATGCTTGTGAACTCTATTTTGCATTGCAACCCCGTACCTTCTCTTTAGCGGCAACCAAGGTGGGGGTTGTGATCTCACTCCTCCAGGGCAACCCACAGGTATGGGCCCACCATCTGCTGGAGAAGGAAGATGGCAAGCTAACTTCCTTAAACCGCTTTTTTTGAGGCTATGGCGCAGCTCTATGATGATCCCCAGCGATCTGCGTCGGCAGAAGCCGCACTACACTCTGTTCAGCAGGGTCGCAGGGCAGCTGAGGACTATGTAACAGAATTCCGGCATTGGAGCGCCAATACCAATTGGAAAGATGCTGCCCTCCAATACCAGTTCCGCTTAGGCCTAGCCGAACCCCTTAAAGATGAGCTAGCTTGAGTCGGGGTACCAAACACGTTGGAAGAGCTCATTACCCTGGCTATCCAGATTGATCGCTGACTTAGGGAATGAAGGTTTGAAAGGTCTGCCGGCCAAGTTTGCCCTATGTGGATGCTACCCAGGGTACCACCTCCAGTGAGCATGGCACCAACCGGTCCTGCTACACCCAATACTGATGAATCTGAACTCATGCAAATAGGGTTGCTACGAACCTCACTTACCCCGGAGGAATGTAAACACCGCTGACAGGGCAACCTATGCCTCTATTGCGGAGAACTGGGCCATTACATACTGAACTGCCCTGCAAAGCTACTTAAGTCTCTGACCGCCCTGCCTGCTAAACTATCAACTATCAACCTTGCTCATCTTGATTCTGGGGCCTACAGTTGCTTTATCGACGCAACCTTTGCTCTGCAACACCAGATACCCTTAAAGGCCAAGACTCAGAGACTGACCGTATATCTGGCCGACGGATCTAACATTAAGTCGGGGACAGTCACACAGGAAACGATCCCACTACCTTTGGTAGTCTCTCCGTCTGGCCACAAGGAACTACTATTCCTGGATGTTATTGCATCACCACTGTTTCCAATCATCTTGGGGATCACATGGTTACAGGCCCACAACCACAGTGTGAACTGGGTATCTGGTGAAGTGGACTTTCAATTGGCCTACTGCCATGAGCACTGCTTGCCCCAAGGTCCTGCTCAATCCAGGCCCCTGTTATGCATGGATAATGATACCGAAGTAAGCCAAATGGCTCCGGCAGCATACCATAACTTTCTAGATGTCTTCAGTAAACGTAGTGCAGACAGCCTTACACCTCACAGGTCCTATGACTGCCCAATCAAACTTCCACCTGGAGCTGAGATTCCCTTCAGTCGGATCTTTCCATTGTCAGAGTGTGAGTTGAAGGCATTAAAAGACTACATTGAAGATAATCTGAAAAAGGGGTTCATCCGCCTCTCCACCTCACCAGCAGGTGCAGAGATCTTCTTCGTAGAAAAAAAGGATCACTCCCTCCGTCCATGTGTGGACTACCGAGAATTAAATAACATCACGGTGAAGAACAGATATCCTCTGCCACAAGTCCCAGAGGCTCTGATCTGTGACCATATTTACAAAACTGGATTTGAGGGGGGCATACAATCTTGTGAGGATCAGAGAAGGAGATTAATGGAAAACAGCCTTCCGTACCAGGTTTGGGCACTTCAAGTACTTAGTTATGCCCTTCAGACTGTGTAATGCCCTTGCAACCTTTCAGCACCTAGTGAACGACATTTTCAGAGACTTTTTAGACATCTTTGTGATCCTATACCTTGACGACATCCTGATCTTTTCTACATCCATCGAACTTCACCGTTGTCATGTGCAGAAGGTCCTTGGTCACCTCATACTACACGAGCTTTAGGCAAAACCAGAAAAATGTGAGTTTGAACACCAGAGCATTCAATTCTTAGGATTGATTATATCCACTGAAGGCTTCAAAATGGATCCCCAGAAAGTCTTTGCCATCCTGAAATGGCCTGCACCATCTGATAAAGAGGGAGTACAGAGCTTCATAGGCTTCGCCAACTTTTACAGGAGGTTCATCAAAGGATTCTCAGCCATCATCACTCCTATCAATCAACTGACCAAACAAAGAATACGATTCCATTGGACACTGGAAGCCTAAAACACTTTTGACACATTAAAAGAGACTTTTTACCTCAGCACCCATACTAAGCCATTCGGATCCAGCACTACCCTTTGCGGTAGAAGTAGATGCCTCGGAGAGTGCTGTTGGGGCCGCCCTATCGCAGCGGCAAGGTCTGGAACTCCTGCTTCATCCTGTTGCTTTCTTTTCCCGAATGCTATCCCCTGCGGAAAGATACTACGATGTAGGGCACCGAGAATTACTGGCCATCAAATCAACCTTTTAGGAATGGAGATACCTTTTGGAGGGAGCAGCACACCCCATTCTGATATACACCGATCACAAAAATCTAGAGTACCTGAAGACTGCGAAACGTCTAAAACCCCGACAAGCCAGGTGGGCACTCTTCTTTTCCAGGTTCATATTCCACATTACCTATATACTAGGCTCTGAGAATACCAAACCCGATGCTCTGTCTAGGATGTTCGATGACCCTAAGGATCCTCCTACCCCTGATTACAGTGCTCTCAATGGGCAACTTCTGTCTTTTACAACCAGACCTTTTACTGCAGATCCAGCAGGCATCTTTTGGGGCTCCATCCCATCCAGGAATAACTCTGTCCTCTAGAGAAGGGTTACTATGGTCAGGGAACAGAATCTTTGCACCAGAAACTACCCGACTGGCAATTTTAGGACTTTGTCATGACCATCTGCTGGCAGGACATTTTGGGGTCCACAAGACCTTAGACCTAGTGCAGTGCCTGTTCTGGTGGCCTGAGTAGGAGAAGGACTGCAAGACTTATGTAAATTCCTGCCCTACATGTATACGGAACAAGGGTAACAGAAGCAAGACGTGGGGATTGTTAAGATCTCTAACATCCGTGGAGAATGATATTGATGGACTTCGTTGGAGAACTGCCACCATCAGAAGGATGTTCAGCTATTTTGTTATGGTGGATCGATTTTTAAGATGGCCCACTTTATTACCATGAAGGGAGTACCGTCTGCAGCAGAAACAGCCCAAATCTTTATAAGAGAGGTGGTGAGGCTCCATGGTGTCCCAGGGAACATTGTCTCGGATTGAGGGGTGCAATTCACCTTGAAGGTCTGGAAAGCTCTTTGCTAGAATTTGAAAGCATTTCTATCCAATCTAGTGCCTGAATCAGCAATCCCAGCAGTCCAAGATACCTTTGAATTCCTTCAACAGAACAACAAGATGCTACAGGAGACAATCTCAAAGGCTCAGTTAGACAATAAGAAATTCTTTGACAGAAAAAGGAAGGGGGACCCGGTCCTGGAACCTGGCGAAGAGGTATGGTTGTCAACAGCCAATCTAGGTTTAACCTGTCCCTCAAAGAAGTTAGGCCCCAAATTCGTGGGACCTTTTCCAGTAAAAAGGAGGATTAACAATGTGGCATACGAGCTCACAATACCAGAATCGCTAAAAGTCCACCCCGTATTCCACATATCGTTGCTCAAGACTGCAGTCTCTAACTCCTATCCAGGTCGAGAATTGGGGCCACCTGAACCAGTGATCATTGACGGGGAAGAGGAATATGAGGTAGAAACAATTGTTGACTGTAGGAAAAGGAGGAACCAACTCCACTATTTAATTAAATGGAAAGGATATGGACCAGAAGACAATTCATTGGAACCAGAATCTAACATCCACGCTAAAGATTTAATTGTGGCATTCAAGCGCAGGCATCCAGAGAAGATGGCCCAGTTGGGCATCCGGAGGCTGCCCTTAGAGAGGGGGCACTGTCAGGGATGCCTCCGTGCAGCCGTGCGACTGCGCCAGATCCCCTCTGGCTGAGGCGGTGCAAGTGCGCTCTTATGCAGTAGCGTACACGTCACCACAAGGCGGGCTATTTAAACCTCCAATACAGTTTAGTCAATGCCTTCTGGTCTATAATGTTCTGCACTCCATAACCTGATTCCGTTGCCTATATCTGATCTGACCTGAATAATAAAGAACTCCGCCTGCACCGACCCCGGCTTATCCCTGACTACCTGCTTGCCTGCTCCCTTGTACTTGATTTGCTCGTTTGATCCTGACCCGGCTTGTCTGACTCTGCTGCACCTACTTACCTGCTGCTGCACCCACGGTCTTGCACCTGGCCTGCATCCTGGTTACCACCATACTTGCCTGCTGCCGCATCCACGCTCCTGTGTCCGTTCCCGGTCTGCATCCAGATTGCTGCCATACCTACCTGCTACTGCACCCACGTTTCTGCATCCACACCTGGCCTGCATCTGGATCTCCTGGGTCTTCACCTGCCTGCCACCAACTCTAGACCCACCTGGCACTTGTGCCACTCCTGGCTCTGCACCCTCTGTTCCCACTATCAGGGGCTCTGAGCGGGAGTAGTAAGAGGACGCCACCTCTCCATGCCAGGCTCCCCAACCAGGTACGTGACACATATTCTAATCTGATGCCTCTCTCATTATGATTCACAGCGGTCATAGAGGCCTGTAATGATTCAAAAGTACCATCCCATAGGAGGAGGATGTCATCGATGTACCTGGCCCACAGCACCAACTGGAGGGTGAATAACACCGATAAAATCCTCCTCCCATCTAGCCATAAATAAATTGGCCAGGCTTGGAGCATATTTGGCTCCCATAGCAACCCCTCTCTGTTGCAGATAATAATGGTCCCTAAACCAAAAATAATTATGAGATGCTGCAAATTTCGAAAGCTCCATAATAAATTATTTTTGTATCAAAGGAAGATCAGATCCATTGGTGAGATAATGATCTACAGCTTCCAAACCCAGGTTGTGCCGTATTATTATATAAAGTCATGCCACATCTGCAGTGACCATCCAACCATTTTTGCTAAATGTCTGCTCACTTAATAAATTGATAACATGTTTGGTATCTTTGAGGTAAGAAGGAATATTTTTCACCAAGGGCTGCAAAAAATTACTGATATATTTCCCTATCCTAAAGGTAATTGAATCAGTCCCACTAACTATGTGATGCCCTGGAGGATTAATGGTATCTTTATGGATTTTGGGCAAATAATATATAACAAGGGTGTGTAGAGCCAATGGGATCATAATGGTTTTTTCTTTTTTTTATCCAAAACCCCCTAGCCACAATCCTAACTCTTTCTTGTAACTGCAGACTGGATTCTTCTTCAGTACAGTGTATGTATCTTTGGTTGGTAAAATTCTATACATTTCCTTATTCTATGGCGGGGGGCCTTTATCAGCTGGTCAATTGACTAGATCTTTATCATCACACAATTGCTGAATACCTTGTTCAAGGTCCTGTTGTAATCGTGGTTTAATAACTTTAAGGTCATCTAGGTCCATATAAGTACCATGCCCCTAAATACTTTAACTGATGATGGCATCCCCCCTGGAGGGATGAATAAGGAAGCATTACTAAAACCCGAATGTTGTATATTGGTAAATGGGCTAGACTTGGAGGTACTGTATATGGATTTTTACTAAAATATCTCTTGATGCTCATTTTCCATATAAACTTATGTACATCAATAAAGGTCTGGAATCTATCCAGACCTTTAGGGGAATATAATTAAGTCCTTTATCAAGAATCGAGGTTTTAGATTTACTTAATTGTTTTGAACTTAAATTATATACACCCTTACCCTTTAAACTCTCTGTTTCTTTGGAATGTTGTTTCTGCCTGTCTTTTTGTACCTTGATTGACCTGGTAAAAATCCCCTGATTGGGTTCTGTATTGGGGTTGTTGACAGGTATAATCCCTCTCACTAGGATTCCTATTAGATGGGGGATATGGTTTCCCACGAGTAGAATCATCTCTATTCCCTTCCCCCACTCTTGGGGAATAATGGGACTATCATCTTTCATCATAAGTCTGATAATGAGAATTATGATGAAACTTATGGGGACTGGGTTCTCTGAGGGCCTCAAATCTATTGCCAATAGGTACATTATATTGAACATAATTTCTTCCTTTATAGCCATAATTGTATCCATTCCTATCCCTAGGGTGTACATAAGTAGATCTAGGTGGATAATGACCACCCCGGCTTCTAGAGTGGTGATACTCTCTGGGGGGGACCTAAACGACCTCCCCCCCCCGGATGCTGAATAATGTTTATAAGTCTCTCTCCCTAGAGACCTATAGGTGACCTATAAGGTCAAGATGGTCCCTAGGACAATTCCATTCTGTTAGGGGTCCTAAACGGGAGAGGTTGTAATTTCTTAGGAGAAAATATCTAGGGCGACCATCCCCACCTTCTGGTATAGTTCCACCCTTCTCTAAATCACTCTCTACCATCTCTCCATCTTGTGTTTCGACCTTATTCTGCCATGGAAACACTATTCCTGTCTGGTAATCTGTAATGTCTCTATTATACTAATTTCTCTTCTTATTTTTTTGTTCAATCTTCTCCTTTTCTAAAGCCTTATTTAAATTTGTAGAACATTCCTTGTATTCATTATCACCTATATAGGGAGTTAATTTATCCTTGAGTTTGTCTTTCTTACGTTGTACCAAAAATATTAAAAACCCACACCTGCCTCATTGAAATATTTAAACCATTCGGTTAATTCAGCTTCACCTTTTTGGGGACTAACATCTCACTTAGACTACGTGGGATCATCTGTTCTGCTATATATTGTACTAGGAAAAAAAACAATAAGTGGCAAATAAATGTTGCGTTGTGTGTAAAAAAACATTCATATAAATCGTGAAAACTATGAACATAATATAAACAAATGGTATAAAAAGCGATATCATATACAGTCTAAATAAAGGAAAATATAATAATTTTTAAAGTTGACATCTGGGAGGCTGGACTGTTTTGAGTCCGGGGTCTCCTGAGGTGGTGGCTGCCTGGTATTGGCTCCATTTAGCCGTTGTTTCCATTGTTTGGGTGCTGTCTATTGTCTCCTATAGGTATTAGGTGGTGGGGCTGTGGCATCTATTGAGGAGGCCGCGCATGCACTATGTGTGCTTTCATTGTGGAAAGACTGCAGTTCTGTCTTGTTAGTGCAGAAGCGCTATGAGTGTGCATGTGTGATTATCGCTTGAATGCGCGGCCAACTTCCACCCTGTGATTTACTTGGTCAAAGGTGCTGTCCCTGATTGATGACACTATTTAAGCTCCCCAACGCAAGCCGTTTTTGCCCCCACTTGGGAGGCACACACAGTGGACAGTTGACATGATATAGTGACTCAAAGGTATGAGATATGATGTTTGACTTGGTTTGATGGATGGAGTAGTTATTGGGGGATTACTAAGCATGGCTATTGGTTATGTGATTGCAGGAGCCACACTTAGATTTGGTGTACTGACACATATGAGACATTTTATTATTGAAAGGAGCATATTTGCACTATACAATAATTGTCCGGTCTGGCATTCTTGCACCTTCCCTTCGGATGGGATTACCAGGTAGGTGTTTGGGAATGGTTTGCCGGATATGAGTATGATTCCTTAGGACGTGGATATTTCCATACTGAATTTTATACATTGTTATATTTAGATTGTTTTTTTGGAACGCATCCATGGAAGATATTGATAATACCTGCAATGAATATATCTGCTGCTTGTCTCTTGAGTCAGTGAGTGATCTACTGCTAGTTATGCTTGGGGGGTATTATGCCCCCCTCCTTTCCTTCTCCCTCTTTCCCCTGCCCTTATTTCTTCTGTCATGGGACTGTTTTTGTTGTTCTCTGCAGGGTTCCATTTGATTGGGGATGAGGGGGAGGGACTTTGGATGTGGACACTCAACCAAGACCTTGTTTTGACCCTCTGGGTGGATGCTGTTGCTTCGCATCACCGTTTATATTGGCATGTGAGTCTGCAGAGAATGGTTTGTAAAGTTTATGATGTTTTGTGACACTGTATTTGCATGATTAATGGTTTATATATGTATACATCTTCCAGCTTAGGAATTTAATTTCCTCGCCAGTTTTGGGGTCCTGAAGAAGCTAACAAGCGAAACGTGTCAACCTCTGTGGGATATTGATGCCATAGAACATGATGCTGTGATTTCCTGGGCTCATTAGCCAAGTATTGTTTTTATGTTTGGAAGATGCATTTCAATAAATATGTATTATGTATATCTCCTAGATTGTAATCTCCGAGGAGCAGGGCCCTCCTATCCCTCTTGTATTGAACTGTATTGTTGCTGTATTGTCTCCAGTTATATTGTATAGCGCTTAGCAAACTGTTGGCGCTATATAAATCCTAAAATACGTATAAAAATCAGCAAAAAGTCAGTAAAACTGCAGCGCTAAAAGTCAAATAAAGTAAATCCAATATTGTAAGATACTAAAATGCCAATCATGCTCAAATAAAATTAAAATAAAATATTAAATAAGTGTCCATAAATGTGACAGTCCGTGCTTATCAATCTTATTCAAACTGCCGATTATTCAAATTGTTCAGTGATGTGCCATAAGGTGTGGTAAAAATACGCACTCACCAGATGCGTATTTTAAATATGCATGTAATATATATAGCCAGAGGTCCCCATTAAGGGTAGAATGGATGAGGTAAACCGGATACGGATTCTCCTTCCTCTGGATAGTACATAACCCTGCGGATGTCTTCTGAATATGTAAGGATGTATCTCTGCCAGAGGTCCCCTTAAAGGTTGGATGGTACAACCTGAAGTGGAAACTCCCTGATCTGGACCCTATAAAGTACTGCAGCTATCTTCCAAGATAGACTCTGTAAATCAATTTAGCTCAGCATGGAGCCAGACAAAGAGTTGCCCATAGTGCATTAGTGTAGGCAAAAAGATTTATTAGTAATCCACGTGGTATAAAAGTAAGTATAAGCATAAAATCGCAGTAAGGTGCAGTAAGATGTCAAGAGGAACTAACCGTCCATCAAGCAAGATGGCTGCCGGACCTTCACGAGGCTCCGGCGGCATGACGTCAGGGCATATTGGCTCCTCCTTGATGCGTTTCGTGCCACGCACTTCCTCAGAAGGGATATCCAATACCGCTTGACGTCCGCCGTTTGCTTATGTATGGTGGATGGCGCATGTGCATTACGCGTGCTGCATCTTGTCGGAGATCAAAAACGTGCGCACGTGCTTGCGTGGATGCCATTTTGCCATGGATCAACCGCAACCACTGTAAACCAGATGACAGGGTTATGAAGCCGCGTAGAAGAACTATGCTACAGAAAACTTTAAAAATGGGTTGTTGACTGTATTGAGCCACTGAAATGAGCTATAATAGTATTTTGAAACAAAAAAACGAGCTATATGGTAAAGATGGTAATGTTGCCTTGGAAACCAGAACCTGTCAGCCTGTTATAGGACGGGGGCATAATAATATAAAGCTGGTAAACTAACAGTAAATAGAATATATAAATTATAAAGAAGCTAATAGAATATTATTAATCCTATGATAAAAAATATTAAAAATATTGTGATAGTGGAATAAATCCATGGCAATAAATCAATATGATATAATCATAGGACATGAATAAATATAATGATCACATAAAATAGAAAACCATGAGAAATAAAAGCACCATAGGATATAAACCATGAAATGAAAATAAACAAAATATGGAATCAAATAGCATAAAATAGAATAGAATGATGCAAACTAGAAAAAATGCATAAAAATGTGTCCGAAGATAGGGAATATAAAAACTATAAAATAAATCAAAATGATAGTCATAGTAAAAACTATTAGTAGAGCAAGATAGTGATAACTATATGCAATACTCTGTGCGTAAGAGGGGTAAGGACATACAGTTGTGACCAAAATTATTCAACCCCCAATGCTGTAAAGGGGTTTAGGGACTATAGTGTACATTTGGAATTGTATTCAGAATCAAATCCTACAAGGACGTTGTAACTACCCAAATGCAACTAAAATGACATCAATTGTTTATGTAATACAGTAGTAAATGGTTCTTATGTGGTTTCTTCATTGCCACAATTATTCAACCCCTTAAAGACTACCACTCTGAAGAACAGAGGTTCATACAGGTGCTTTCCATCAGGTATTGAAAACACCTGTGGATGTCACCGAGCAGCAATCAAGCATAATAAGCACCAATTAGGCAGCTTTAAAATGACTGTGATACTCAGCTCCTTCTAGACATTTACTGGTGTGGTTACAAACATGGTGAAGGCAAGAGAATGGTCCAGGAAGACAAGAGAAGAGGTGATTTCTCTTCACAGGAAGGGCAATGGCTATAAGAAGATTGCAAAGATGTTAAACATACCAAGAGACACCTTAGGAAGCATCATTCGCAAATTCAAGGCAAAGGGCACTGTTGAAACGCTACCTGGTCGTGGCAGAAAGAAGATGCTGACTTCGACTGCTGTGCGCTACCTGAAGCGTAGAGTGGAGAGAAGTCCCCGTGTGACTGCTGAGGAACTGAGAAAAGATTTGTCAGATGTGGGTACAGAAGTTTCAGCCCAGACAATAAGACGCACACTGCGTAATGAAGGCCTCCGTGCCAGAACTCCCAGGCGTACCCCCTTGCTGTCTCCAAAGAATAAGAAGAGTCGACTGCAGTATGCCAAAAGCCATGTGGACAAACCACAAAAGTTGTGGGATAGTGTTCTGTGGACTGATGAAACAAAATTAGAACTGTTTGGGCCCATGGATCAACGCTATGTTTGGAGGAGGAAGAACAAGGCCTATGATGAAAAGAACACCTTGCCTACTGTGAAGCATGGTGGAGGGTCAATCATGCTTTGGGGCTGTTTTGCTTCTGCAGGTACAGGGAAGCTTCAGCGTGTGCAAGGTACCATGAATTCTCTTCAGTACCAGGAGATATTGGATGGAAACGTGATGCAGTCCGTCACACACCTGAGGCTTGGGAGACGTTGGACCTTTCAACAGGACAATGATCCCAAGCATACCTCCAAGTCCACTAGAGCATGGTTGCAGAGGAAAGGCTGGAACATTTTGGAGTGGCCATCGCAGTCACCAGACTTAAATCCGATTGAGAACCTCTGGTGGGACTTAAAGAAAGCAGTTGCAGTGCGCAAGCCTAAGAATGTGACTGAACTGGAGGCCTTTGCCCATGAAGAATGGGCGAAGATACCCGTAGATCGCTGCAAGACACTTGTGTCAAGCTATGCTTCACGTTTAAAAGCTGTTATAACTGTAAAAGGATGCTGTACTAAGTACTAAGATTGAATGTCACTTGGGGGTTGAATAAAACTGATAATGCTGTGAGCACAGAAAAGACATTTGTGGTTATTTCATTATAACTGTTATGTTATATTTGTCTGACCTACAAGTGCCTCTTTAATGTAAATGTAAGCAAGATGACTGAATGATCAAAAGCAATGTCAAACTGGCCAAAACACTCAATTTCAGTGGGGGTTGAATAATTTTGGTCACAACTGTATGTTCATTAAGTATGTGAATGAAGGGATGTATGCAAATGTAATACATCCAAATAGATAAAATGTATCAAATAATCAAAAAAGAATAGAATAGGCGAGACCTATATGTGAACTGGGGAAATGAATGGAGAGAGGGTATATACCTAGTAAATGGAT
Organism: Staurois parvus; assembly: GCF_062004578.1. Lineage (NCBI taxonomy): Eukaryota > Metazoa > Chordata > Amphibia > Anura > Ranidae > Staurois > Staurois parvus. Next base: position 11,904 of record NW_028318758.1, read on the forward strand.
GTGTAAATAAATAAAAATGTAATCAGATAGCAACAAACATGGACTAACCAATTGTTAGCTATTATCGATAAAGCAATTAATGTCGATATCTATAAAGTGTCCTGCAGGAAAAAAAGTACCCATCTCAAAAATCCATTTCGTTTCAAGTTGTGAAACTGCTCTCCGTTTGTGTTTGCCTCTCCAGTGTGCTTGAATAATATCAATTCCCATGAATTTCAGTGTGGAGGGGTCTTTATTGTGGAAGTTTCTGTAATGTTTCGAGAGGGAGTGTTCTCTGAAACCTCTTTTAATATTAAAGACATGTTCACGTAATCTGTCTCTGAGCCTTCTTGTCGTACGTCCTATGTATTGTTTCCGACAAGGACACACAAGCATATAAACTACAAACCGACTATTACACGATATAAAGTTCTGAATATTATAGGATCTGCCAGTAGTAGAAGATAAGAATATTTCTATTTTCTTTTTCCTTTCATTATTGCATCGGCATATTATACATCTGTTACAGGGAAAGAACCCTTTAAGTTCAGAAAAAAAGGATGTTGTTGTTGGTGGGTCGACCACATTATTCCTATGTGCCGTTGCTTTGAGGAAGATGATCTCTGGTTTTGCCAGTAGAATTTGTGAAAGAACTGGATCTGTTTTTAAAATCCCCCAATTCTTATTGATAATGCTACTGATAGCCTTATGTTGTATTGAGAATGTTGTTATGTACGGGCAGAATTTGGTTTGTCCTTGTCTTTTAGTAACTTTAAGCATGTCCTCCCTATCCATATTGGTCACAGTTTCCATTGTATTGTTCAGTGTGGGTTCATCATAACCCTTTTCCATAAGCCTATTTTTGAGGATTGAGGCCTGGGAATGGTAAGTATTGGTGTTTGTGCAGTTCCTCCTCATCCTCATGAACTGTCTCTTGGGAAAGTTGGACGGTTGTCCAACCATGAGGGGTGGTATCTTTTATAGAGGATTAATTATGACCAATCATGTCCTCTTTCCATCTTGCCATGAATAGATTTGCCAGGCTGGGGGCAAACTTAGCCCCCCATGGCTAAGGTAATATTTCTTATCGAACCAGAAATAGTTCCTATCCATGGCGAATTGTAGTAGTTCTAGGATGAAATTCTTTTGGGATGATGGTATTATAATCGCTCAAGTAAAAATCTGCTGCTTGCATACCATCCTCATGATTAATATTACTGTAAAGGAATGCTACATCGGCAGTGACTAAAAAGGTAGTTGTTGCTATTAAGATATCCTTAACCTCATTAAGTACCTGCTTGGTATCTTTAAGATACGCAGGTGTTTGAACAACCAATGGCTGATGGAAGTGGATGATATATTCCCCTACCTTCGAACAGAGGGAACCAATCCCACTAACAATCGACCTGTCGGGAGGTTTAGTGGGATTCTTGTGTAGTTTGGGCAGACAGTATAACTCCGGAAGCCTAGGTGCTGTGGGGTACAAAAAATCATTTTCTTTTTTATTTATTACCTTATTTTCATGCCCTTTCTTAATGATTGTTTTTAAAGAACGTTTGTAGGATGGGAGAGGGTCCTTGAGTAATAGAGAGTATGTTCTGGTGTCACTTAGCATGCTATAAACTTCTGTCATGTAATCAGATTTGTTGAGGATTAATACACCCCCTCCTTTGTCTGCTGGTCTAATGACCAGGTCTTTCTTATCAAGAAGTTATTTAACTGCTTTGTGCAAGAGTTGGTTAATATGAGGGAGTTTGACTGGTATATTACCCAGATCCTTTAAAACCATTTCTTTGAATACATTGACATAAGAATGTGACTGTGGGGGTGGGTTGAATAAAGAGGTGTTCTTTAAATTAGAATAGGTTGCACTATCTGAGGTCTTATTGTATGTTATAGGATTATTGGCAAAATAAATTTTTAGTGATATTTGTCTTACGAACTTTTGAACATCTATGTAGGCCTGCAATTTATTTAATTTAGTTTTCGGGGCATATTTCAATTCTTTTGTTGGTCATTGATGGGAAAATGAATTCCAGAGTTTATCAAGACATTTTGCAGGAAAACGTACGACCATCTGTCCCCCAACTGAAGCTCCGCAGAGGATGGGTGATGCAACAGGACAATGACCCAAAGCATACAAGTAATTCAACAAAACAATGGCTGCAACAGCACAGAATACGCCTTCTGGAGTGGCCCAGTCAGAGTCCTGACCTCAACCCGATTGAAATGCTGTGGCATGACCTTAACAGAAAAACTACATCCCCCAGAGGAAGCTACGAGTCCCTGTAGCGTAATGTGTAGGGGAGGGGCAGTGACGTCGCCACGCATCCGCATTCAGACACGGCGAGTATTGACAAAGTGCGCAGGTACACCAACAAGGCTGGTCTCACTGCTATCCACGGTTATATATATGAAAAGCGCATTTCATTTTAATTACATGTGAGTGTATTACTAGCGCACATTAAAGTCTTTTACCCCGGATAAGACACTATGTACCTCTTTTTATCGACATTAATTGTTTTATCGATAATAGCTAACAATTGGTTAGTCCATGTTTGTTGCTATCTGATTACATTTTTATTTATTTACACATCCATTTACTAGGTATATACCCTCTCTCCATTCATTTCCCCAGTTCACATATAGGTCTCGCCTATTCTATTCTTTTTTGATTATTTGATACATTTTATTTATTTGGATGTATTACATTTGCATACATCTCTTCATTCACATACTTAATGAACATATGTCCTTACCCCTCTTACGCACAGAGTATTGCATATGGTTATCACTATCTTGCTCTACTAATAGTTTTTACTATGACTATCATTTTGATTTATTTTATAGTTTTTATATTCCCTATCTTCGGACACATTTTTATGCATTTTTTCTAGTTTGCATCATTCTATTCTATTTTATGCTATTTGATTCCATATTTTGTTTATTTACATTTTATGGTTTATATCCTATGGTGCTTTTATTTCTCATGGTTTGCTATTTTATGTGATCATTATATTTATTCATGTCCTATGATTATATCATATTGATTTATTGCCATGGAATTATCCCACTATCACAATATTTTTAATATTTTTTATCATAGGATTTATAATATTCTATGATTAGCTTCTTTATAACTTATATATTTTATTTATTGTTAGTTTACCAGCTATATATTATTATGCCCCCGTCCTATAACAGGCTGACGGGTTCTGGTTTCCAAGGCAATGTTACCATGTTTACCATATAGCTCGTTTTTTTGTTTCAAAATACTATTATAGATCATTTCAGTGGCTCAATACAGTCAACAACCCATTTTTAAAGTTTTCTGTAGCATAGTTCTTCTACGGGGCTTCAAACCCTGTCATCTGATTTGTTTACAATGGTTGCGGTTGATCCATGGCAAAATGGCGCCCACGCATGCACGCGCACGTTTTTGATCTCCGACAAGATGGCGCGCGTGTAATGCGCATGCGCCATCCACCATATATAAGCAAACGGCAGACGTCGGGCGGTATTGGCAATCTTTTCTGAGAAAGTGCGTGGCACGAAACACGTCAAGGAGGAGCCAATATGCAGTATTGTCACGCTGCCGGAGCCTTGTGAAGGTCCAGCAGCCATCTTGCTTGGTGGATGGTTAGTCCCTCTCCACATCTCACTGCACCTTACTGCGATTTTATGCTTATACTTACTTTTATACCACGTGGATTACTAATAAATCTTTTTGCACACAATACTGCACTATGGGCAACTCTTTGTCTGGCTCCATGCTGAGCTAAATTGATTTACAGAGTCTATCTTGGAAGATAGCTGCAGTACTTCATAGGATCCAGAGGAGGGAGTTTCCACTTCAGGCTGTAACACCCATCCAACCTTTAAGGGGACCTCTGGCAGAGATACATCCTTACATATTCAGAAGACATCCGCAGGGCTACGTACTATCCAAAGGAAGGAGAATCCATATCCGGTTTACCTCATTCATTCCACCCTAAATGGGGACCTCTGGCTATATATATTACATGCGTATTTAAAATACGCATCTGGTGAGTGCGTATTTTTACCACACCTTATGGCACATCACTGAACAATTTGAATGATCAGCAGTTTGAATAAGATTGATAAGCACCTTAGCATGGACTGTCACATTTATGGACACTTATTTTATATTTTAATTTTATTTGAGCATGATGATTGGCATTTTATTATCTTACGATATTGGATTTACTTTATTTGACTTTTAGCACTATATAAATCCTGTATAATAGTAATAATAATAATAATAATAATGTACAACATGAGGTTGTCCGCTTAATGTACCAGTATAGTCCCATCAGGACTTGTTTCCTTTTTAATGTTGAAAACATAATATCCACGATATAGCAATATCTATTACATGTAAAACTAATTAATATATATATATAAAAAACTCCTGTGATATTGATTTGGTCAGTTAAGTAGTAGAGGGGTTGCTAATCAGTTGCAGCTGCTTTGGTGTTAATGAAATTAACAACAGCTGCACTGGATGAGCAACAATGAGATGACCCCCAAAACAGCGGGATGGTCTGGGGAGGTCACTGACATTTTTTTCCCTACTCATTTTTTCTGACTGTTTTTCACTAGTTTTGAATTTGGCTAGGGTCAGTGTCACTACTAGTAGCATGAGGCGATAACTGGACCCTACAGAGGTTGCACAGGCAGTCCATTTCCTCCAGGATGGCACATCAATAGGTGCCATTAGCAGAAGGTTTGCTATGTGTCCCAGCACAGTCTTCAAGAGCATGGAGGAGATTCCAGGAGACAGGCAGTTAGTCTAGGAGAGCTGGACAGGGCCATAGAAGGTCCTTAACTCATCAGCAGGACTGGTATCTGCTCCTTTGTGGTAGGAGGAACAGGATGAGCACTGCCAGAGCCCTACACAATGACCTCAAGCAGGCCACTGATGTTAATGTCTCTGACCAAACAATCAGAAACAGACTTCACGAGGGTGGCCTGAGAGCCCAATGTCCTCTAGTGAGCCCTGTGCTCACTGGCCGGCACCATGAAGCATGATTGGCATTTGCCATTGGACACTAGAATTGACAGGGGCTACTGGCACCCTGTGCTTTTCACAGACGAGAGCAGGTTCATCCTGAGTACATGTGACAGAGTGGAAGGGTCTGGAGAAGCCATGGAGAATGTTATGCTGCCTGTAACATTGTTCAGCATGACCGTTTTGGTGGTAAGTCAGTGATGGTCTGGGGAGGCATATCCATGGAGGGTTGCACAGACCTTTACAGGCTAGACAATGGCACCCTGACTGCCATTAGGAATTGGGATGAAATCATTGGACCCATTGTTAGACCCTACATCAGTGAAGTGGGTCCTGGGTTCCTCCTAGTGCACAACAATGCCCGGCCTCATGTGGCGAGAGTATGCAGGCAATTTCTGGAGGATGACACAATTGATACCACTGAATGGCCCCCACGCTCGCCTGACCTAAATCCAATAGAAAACCTCTGGGATATCATGTTTCAGTCCATCTGACGCCTCCAGGTCGCAACTTAGACTATCCAGGAGCTCAGTGATGCCCTGGTCCAGATCTGGGAGGAAATACCCCAGGACACCATTCATTGTCTCACAGGAGCATGCCCCGACGTTGACAGGCATGCATACAAGTACGTGGGGGCCACACAAACTACCATTTTGAGTTGCTGTCATGAAACTTCAGCAAAAGGGACTTGCCTGCTGCATCATTTTATCACTTTGATTTTCATGGTGTCTTTGAATTCAGTCCTCTGCAGGTTGATAATTTTCATTTCCATCAAACGATGGGGCATCCTTATGTCAATAACACATTACCCAGTCCATATCAGTATAGATATCCAGCATGATATTTTTCCCCATTGAAATCAGATGTGTTTTTAAAGTGTTCCTTTCATTTTTTATATATATATATATATATATATTGTGGGAACTCGCTTCAAATGGTAGAGCTTTTGTAACGCACACAGCAACTCACTTCTTTATTTTTCAGGGCCGTTTCAGCCCACTTTTATTTAAATGACAGTTCAATAACATAAGAGGTTTCCCACAGAGGGGTATCCAACATCAATATAAACAAAAAGATTCAGCCTCCTGGCTCTCTCAGATATAAACAATCTTCCTCTGGCCTTTCTCTTCAGGCTTACGTCTGTCTCCTGCAGACTTTTCCCAAACTATGGCTCTTGCACACAGCTAGCCACTAGCACACAGCTACTCCCGAGCAGGCCCTTGCTGCTTTTGGCTTCCACCTCTCCTAGGTGAAGCCCACCTGACTTTAAGGCAGTGACCACCTGCCTGTCGGGTTGGAGCCCTCCTGACTCCTGTATGCTGAGGTGGAGCCCTCCTGACTCCTATCTGCCAGGGTGGAGCCCAGAACCCTGGTCCTGACCCTATGAAAAGGCCTGCACACACCTGTGCAATAAGTATCCTGGCCATTTCCAAACCCTGGTCCCAGGATTGGAGATTTCATCCCTCCCAGATCTCTTTGAAATCTCCAGGCTCCAGATCCCAAAATGGACCTTACAAACAAAGGAGGAAAGTGAAAAGCCACTTTCCTCCATATCAAACACTTACCCTGGAGCCCCTCAACCTGCCTTGTTGAGAATCCTGGGTGATAGATTGCCACACTGTCACCATATATATATATATACAGTATATTGTACATTCACATCAGTCCCTAACCCTCAAGGGGTGCACAATCTAAGGTCCCTAACTTACATTCATACATACACATATTAAGGCCAATTTAGACAGGATCCAATTAACCTACCAGCATGTCTTTGGAGTGTAGGAGGAAACCGGAGTACCCGGAGGAAACCCACGCAGGCACAGGGAGAACATGCAAACTCCAGGCAGGTGGTGCCGTGGCTGGGATTCGAACCAACGACCCTAGTACTGCCAGGCGGAAGCCCTATCATTCAGCAGGATTTCTGGATACTAGGTGTCTTTCATACAGGTAACAAGCTGAGATTAGAAGCAGTCTCTTAAAGGGAGTGCTGCTAATCTACTGTAATTTTGATACCTGTATAAATGACACCTGTCCACAGGAGCAATCAATCAGATTCCAAACTCTCCACCATGGCAAAGACCAAAGAGCTGTCCAAGGATGTCAGGGACAAGATTGTAGACCTACACAAGGCTGGACTGGGCTACAAAACTATCGCCAAGCAGCTTGGTGAGAAGGTGACAACAATTGATGCAATCATTAGCAAATGGAAGAAACACAAAACAACTGTCAGTCTCCCTAGGTCTGGTGCACCATACAAGATCTCACCTCATGGAGTGTCAATGATCATGAGAACAGTGAGGAATCATCCAAGAACTACATGTGAGGATCTTGTCAATGATCGACAGGCAGCTGGGACCACAGTCATCAAGAAAACAATTGGTAACACACTACGCCAACAAGGATCAAAATGCTGCAGTGCCCGCAAGGTCCCTCTGCTCAAGAAAGCACATGTCCAGGCCCATCTGAGGTTTTCCACTGAACATCTACTAAGGGACCATGCCAACTGTCAAACATAGTGGTGAAAACATTCTGCTTTGGGGGTGTTTTCCTGCTAAGGGGACAGGACAACTGCACTGCATCAAAGGGACGATGGACGAGGCAATGTACCTTCAAATCTTGGGTGAGAACCTTCTTCCCTCAGCCAGGGCATTGAAAATGGGTCATGGATGGGTGTTCCAGCATGACAATGACCCAAAACACATGGCCAAGGCAACAAAGGAGTGGCTCAAGAAGAAGCACATTAAGGTCCTAGAGTGGCCTAGCCAGTCTCCAGACCTTAATCTGATTGAAAATCTGTGGAGGGGGCTGAAAGTTCTAGTTATCAAACGCCAGCTACCAAACCTTAATGACTTGGAGAGGATCTGCCAAGAGGAGTGGGCCAAAATCCCTCCTGAGATGTGTGCAAACCTGGTTGCCAACTACAGGGAATGTCTGATTGTGATTGCCAACAAGGGATTTGCCACCAAGTACTAAGTCATGTTTTGTGAAGGGGATCAAATACATATTTCCCTCATGAACATGCAAATCAGTGCATAATTTGTTAGACATGCATTTCTTTTGAATTTTTTGTTGCTATTCTGTCTCCCAGTGTTACAATACACCTAGCTTTTGATTTTTAGACTGATCATTTCTTTGTGAGTGGGCAAACATTCAAAATCAGCAGGGGATCAAGTACTTATTTCCTTCACTGTATGCTGAAGCAAAGGGGCCATCCATCCACTGCCCCCCCCAGGCCCCCAAGCTTGGGCATACAGTATATGCTCTTTTTTTTTAACTGTGGGTTAAAAATCTCATCCAACAGCGCTGCACACACTTACTTACGTATATTCTGAGAGCAAGACCCTGTTGCTGTCAGAATAAACAGATCAGTGCTGCAGCTAAATGGCATTCCTGAAAAGAAAACAGCAGTGGTTAACAATAAAACAGTAACAGTAAAACCGTAACAGTAAAACAGTAGCTCGACAACAAAAAATAAAACATCTATTTTTAGTTTTTAATTTTTTTTTTTACTTTTTATTTTTTGTACTTTTTTTTTAAACTTTAACCAGATTGTAGGGTCTCTCAAAATGTGATAGCAAGTTTCTTAACTACCTAACATCTTTCAAGACCCTGAGCAAATATGTGCCCTGAACTGTGCCGTGCTGTATCCTATACTAATAGTCTACTAGTGTATGGTAGCTGTAGAGACCAGGTTGGTTAGGACAGGATGGACCACAAAAAGCGGGTGTCACGCCTAATTCCATATCTGCTACAGACACTTCTTTTTTGGGGTGTCCTTTGGGTTGGGGTACCAGAAATGGCCTCGGGAAAATGCCTCTCATGAAACCGGATAGCTGCATCTGGGTTGGGGGGCCATGGATACAAAAGGGTCTTTATGATCTCTTCCTGGAATTTTAGGAAGGATCCACTACGTCCAGTTGCTTTGTAAAGAACAAAAGCGTTCTATAAAGCCAATTGAAATAAATAAACAGACACCTTTTTTTGTACCAGCGTCTTCCTTTTCGGGAAACTAAGTACAGCTGTACTGGTCTGGTCATTGAAGTCCACCCCTGTCATGTTAAAGTTATAGTTGTGGACACAGAGGGGCTTCTCAACACCAGCTGCAGTGGAAATTTGGATGGTTGTGTGACGGGAGTCACTTTGGGTGGGGGCTCATGGAACCCAGCTTACTTTGCAGAGGTTGGGAGACCCCTGTCTCAGCTCCCCATATCCCTCTTATGTGCAAGTCACCTTGTGTCTCTTAGGGGCATAGGGTGACTAATGGAATCTGAGAATGCGGATGGAATTACTTCAGATGGGACAGTAATATTTATCAGCCATATGAAGACTTTTCCTGGTTGTTGATTCTGAACTAGACATGTGAATTGAAAGAGCTGATCACGCTGGCCTCTCCTCTACTCCAGTGTAGGAGCTGGACCATCTGCTCTATAGTGAGATCCTAATTCATCAAACCATTGTCTAGGTGTGTATTCCCATTCACCTTTTGTTTCCATCACCCAGCTAGCTAACCTAATTAACTTACTGTTTAGAATGTTAAGTCTATTTCTGTATATAGCTGCGTTTGCATATGATCATGTGATCAGTCTCAGTGTGTATTATATAAAAAGCCCATTTGAGTTTAAAATAAAGAGTTCCATGTGCAGACAGACTGGTGCCGTCTAGACTTGTATGGTCGGCTGTGGTGTCTGTCGGTGTTCGGACGGGGAAGCGGTATTCTAACGGAAGTACTCAAGCGCAGTCTGGGTCGGTTCCGTTACAGGTTGTGTCTGCGTGAATGTAAGACAGGAAGAAAACATCCCGTTTGTTCTTCCACTTCACTGTGAGCAAGTCTTCATTTTTCAAGCAGGCTTTTTCACCCTTTCTAAGACAGGTATTTACAAGCCATTGGGGGAAGCCCCAGCGATTAGGTGGCATGGTGCCACATGCACCAATTCCAACATTGTACAAATATCTAAATATTTGAATAAAAATTGTCCACGTATAAGTGGTACGCCATATGGAAAAAAGATGACAAAGTCCCAAACTATCTTGCCACTGCTCCCCATGTAGTCTGGGCATCCAGGGGGCTCCACGTGACTATCTTTTCCCTCATAAATCCGAAAATTACATGTATAGTCTGTTATCCTCTCACAGGTCTTATACATATTGACCCCATATCTGGCACTCTTGCTGGGGAGAAATTGTTTGAATGCATGGTGGCCATAAAAACTATTGAGGGAATATACACATCTGCAAATTTTTGGTTAAGGTGATTTATGAGGGGCTGAAGTTTGTGGAGCCTGTCAAATTTGGGGTCACACTGAGGATGACAGAGTGTATTGTCTTTGAAATGCATAAAATGCATTATATTCTTATATCTGTGTCTGGCCATGGCAGCAGAGAACACGGGCATATAATGAATTGGGTCTGTGGACCAATACAATCGCAATTCATCTTTTTAGTAATACCCATGTTGAGGGTTAGGCCCAAAAAAAGGTTAAATTTGGAAACCATAATAGGTTTCCATGCAAATAGTCTGGCAAGGTTTGAATTTGGGTTGGCAGTGATAAACTGTTGTGCATATAAATTGCTTTGATCCACAATCAATGCATACAGATATTCCATGAAAAACAGCTAAAAAAAATCAAGGGGAGTAGTTAATTTTGCTGTTTCCACCTGAATTCCAGGTTGCGCAGTGAATTGGGGAAGTACTGGTGCTGTAGAATCTGTGGGCTACTAACCAGGATTTGCAAGCACACCTGGAAGGACACTATAGGCTCTTTGGGCCTGTGTGCCAATTTTTGGTGGCTGTAGGACACTACTTGTGCTAGCCACTGCACCAGCTTGTACTGCACTTATGGGACATGTGATACTGCAGTGCTGGTATGTATAAGACCAGGATGTACTAGGCTGCTGGTGCTTGCCAGTTCACCAAAAGGTTAAGTGGCACCAGTACTGGCACACTGCTGCATATTAGAATCAGCATGCAATTGTAACATCTCAGCAACCTGGGAATGGGGTCGGGTACGCCTGACCTTAGCAGTCCACCACTCTGAGCTATCTGTCAGGGTGCCGCTTCTGTCTATAGGTTCGTATTCTGAGGCAAATTCTGTTAGTGAGGCTTCCCCTTCACTCTCATCTGACTCAGAATCCTGTAGGCCTCTTCACTAGAGTACTTTTCGTTGGACATTTTGGCCACCAAATTTATAGGTACCTAGCGCGACTCACGGAAAAAAGAGCACCCGGCTGTCAGGGACTACTTGAACAGCTACAAAAAAAGGAACCTGCAATTGCTAGCAGAAATCAGGCCTCATTCTGCGATTCTGTGAACATGTGTTCACAGAATCAGTTCAATGTGTTCAATATATAAAGTGACAGTGACCTGCACTTGCTGGGGGAGAAGGGGGGAGGGGGGGTTAAACGTAGGGGCTAAACGCAGGTGCTGGCAGGTGCAGAGGCTGGCTCCGCTAATGCAAAGATATTTATCCATTCAGACACTGTACTAGCAATGGAGGTTTATTGTGTATTTGAGCGTGTTCCCGGCAATAAAGGGGTTAAATGTGATGGTTGATGTAGTGGTGGACAATCTGACGCTATCTGGGATGGACTCTAACTGACAGAATGTGCCCAGAGAGAGAAGATTGCATAATTTCCTGTACCTGTGTAAATGACGTGTGATAGGCCAGGGATCATTCTGCAGATCCAGTGCAACATCACTGGCCTGAATCTGCTAATTGATTGGTCAGGCACCGAATCACGGCGGGAGAGCAAATTACGTATATATACATGATTTTGTGCAGAGAGTCCGTTGTGTAGCAGTATTCCTGCTATAGAGCGGAGTTAAACTGGTTAATAAATGTATGTATTTATTTATTTGTTTTTGTAAATTAACTTGTCATAGTTAATTTATGTAGTATTTACCATGTAGTTCTTAGTTTTCAGGTAACTGATCGTTAATTAACTTTTTCAATATCTCATGCAATATTTGGATTAAATTAGTCACATGATCCAAATATCGCATGCAATATTGTTTAGTGAATTGAGCCCTACGACCCCTGAAAATTCTCACACAGTAGTAAGTATGAAAACCACCCTGGTAGCTCTAGTCAAAATAAGGCAGAGGTCTCCAAACATTCCAGTTCCATTCCAGGGCCACATCATTTAATTTTCAAATACAGTAATACCTCGGTTTACGAATTTAATTCGTTCTGCGGGACTTTTCGTATAACGGAAAATTTGTAAACTGAAACACCATTTCCCTTAGGAATGCATTGAAAACCAATTAATCCGTTTCTGAGGTCAGAAAAAAGTAAAAACAAGTCTTTTATCTGTTCAAAACTCTTTATAAAGTGCACTTTTTAAAGGCATTAATACTGTACAGGGACAGGATTACTCAAGCAATAACATTTCAAACATCCAACTTCAACTTTTAAAGCATCACACATCATCTTTTAAAACATGGCAAACTTTTCAAACAATTTCAACACTCTCTGGAGGAGGAGCAGAGCAATTGGGCAGCACTAACACAAGCAGGTTCTTCTTCACGTCTAGGCTGTTTTAGTAGGAACCTTTCCATTGTCTGCTGCCTCCGGCGCCTTTTCAGCATCCCTCGGAAATGGGACATGATGTTGGTGTCAAAACTGTTCACAATTCTCTGGGCTAGAGCCTTATCTGGGTGGTGCTGCTGTACAAAAGCCTGTAGGTTTACCCACATTTGGCATGCCTCCTTGAGTTCCCTGGAAGAGAGCTGTTCCTCACTTGAACCTCCTCCTCAAATGAGACCCGCTCCTCCATCGCCTCCTTCTGCAGTTCCACCAGGTCCTCAGTGGTTAGCTCACGGTTGTGTCCCTCCTCCACCAGCTCGCAGACATCTTCCTCAGTCACCTCCAGCCCCATGGTCCTCCCCAAGGAAACAATCTCCTTCAACACTGTTGCAGGTGCAGAAGCATCGGAATCAGGTGTAACAACACAGTCTGGCCACAGGTTGTGCCAAGTTGAATTTAGGATTCTATGGCTGACCTTGCCCAGACAATGGTGATAATCTGGAGACAGCTCACGGTGTCAAAATGGTCTCTCCAAAATTCATGGAGGGTGAAGCTTGATCAATCTGTCATCTCAAAGCATAGCCGGAAAAGCTCCCTTGTGAGGTCTCCTCTTCTATGATGAAGGTACGCTTTGGCATCCTCTTCCAGAAGAGCCCAGTCTCGTTGCAGTTGAAGACCTGCTGAGGAAGGTATCCCTCTGAAACCATAACCTCCAGGAACTCCGTAGCAAATTGCTCAGCTGCAGCAACATCAGAACTTGTGGCCTCTCCATGCCTGACCACGCTGTGGATGCCAGATCTGGTCTTGAACCTTTCGAACCACCCCCTGCTCGCCTTGAAGCCTTCTGCATCAGCTGACATTCCTGGCTGTTGGTGGAGGAGGTCAGTGTGCAAGGCCTTGGCTATTTCGCAGATGATCGCCTCGATCACTGTGTCCCCTGCAAGCTGCTTCTCTTCAATCCAGAGCAGGAACAACTTTTTGACCTCCTCCGGATGGTACCGATTGTGGATGCACTCCTTCCATACTCTTTGGCAAGGTCAGTCAATTGCATTCCTCCTTCATGCTTCCTGACAATTTCTTTCTTGACCTCAAGCAGAATCTCCTCCTTCCTCTTCCCAGCTTCCACTGCTTTCTTGGGTGTCATGACACCAAAGTCACTAAGTGAGCAGAAAACAAAAAAAAATACTTTACTGTACACCCACACCCAGTCCAAGAGCCCCAAGTCTATTAGTAGCAGGCATGCACAGCACATGAGCTGGCATGGAAACCACTCCATAACGCAAAACACACAGTAGCAGGCATGCACAGCACATGAGCTGGCATGGAAACCACCCCACAATGCAAAACACACAGTAGCAGGCATGCACAGCACATGAGCTGGCATGGAAACCACCCCACAATGTGGAACACACAGTAAAAGGCATGCAAACGACAAAGCTCACCTCCCTACCTTTCCACAGACTCCAGCATGCATTGTGCTAAACCTCCCAGGCACAACACAGACTCCAGCATGCATGGAGATATAAACCTCCCAGGCGCAATGCATCCTGGGGAAACTTGCTTCGTATTACGGTAAAAATTAGTAAACCGAGGCATTATTGTCAATAGATTTTCATTCATAAACCGAAAGTTCCGTTAACTGAGGCGTACGTAAACTGAGATATTACTGTATTCACAGGCTGAAAAAAAATCTGTTTTATAAATGAAGAAATCAAACTTAAATTAATGAATGTAGTAAACTAGGAGTGCACAGAGAAAGCGCACCGAGACGAAACCCGACGAGCAGGCATTTATTGGGGAAGGGGTGGACACCGTAGGCATACACATTACAATGAAACAGTCCTCCGGGCAGTAATGTATCACCATACAGATAGTCCACGGAGGGTGCAGAAGAGAGCCTTAATCAATTCAGCACACAGGGCGAAGGTTTTGGGCAGAACAGGGTTAAGTCCAGCACACAGGGCGGAGATCTGGGTGGCACAGGGTTAAACCAGCACACAGGGAAGGAAGTTTGGGCAGATTTCTGGCACAGTGGGGGTTAAGCAACTCACCAGACAGCCATGGAGAGTCTGAGGCTGGTAGCAGAGGCAGGTCAGGCAGGAGTCTTCCTTAGTCCTGGTAAGGGAGGGAGCTGTGGGGGTCTGGCTGCAGCACAGAGCCTCTCACAGCACGGCAGCTGGGCAAGTGGACAGCAAGCAGGGGGACTTCTGTTGTCCAGGCACCGTTCTGGAATTTTATTTCCTCCGGGGAGTGCGTTCCCATTGTCCAGGTAACCCGAGATTTGGCACAGAGTGCGGGAAAGAGGGACTGCACTCTGCCTGCGAATATAGGAGAAGGGGTGGCGCGTGGCAACAGGAGGGTGGGGTTCATGTGGTGAATCCATGTGCACACACAGCAGAGGGGCAAACTGCCCAGCGCCAGGGAGAACAGGACACAGCCACAGCAGGGGGCAGGATTGTGGTGATCTGGGGGGTAGTAACAGGCAGGAAAGGGGGACTGCAATAATGAATATGTTTTACTTGAAGTTTTTTTTTTGCAATCAGCATATGATTCAAAATAGAGAAAAAACCTCTTTAACCACTTGAGCTCCGGAAGTTTTACTCCCTTCCTGACCAGGACATTTTTTACTATTTGGCACTACGCTGTTTCAACTGGTAATTGTGCTGTCATGCAATGCTGTACCCAAACAAAATTTATACCCTTTTTTTCAAACAAATAGAGCTTTCTTTTCGTGGTATTTGATCACCACTGTTTTTTTTTTTAATATTTTTTCAATATAAACGAAAAAAGACAGAAAATTTTGAAAAAAGAGATATTCTCTACTTTCTGCAATAAAAAATATCCAATAAACTCAAATTTAGTCAGAAATGTAGGCCAAAATGTATTCTGCTATGTCTTTGATAAAAAATGGTATTAATTGGTTTGTGTGAAAGTTATAGCGTCTACAAACCATGTTATATATACTGGAATTTATGCAGCTGTTTCTGACTGTCAATCACATTTCTTGAAGTGCTAAAATGCCAGGGTAGTACAAGCATCCCCCAAATTACCCATTTTGGAATTAGATATGCTCAGGAAAATGCCAAAAAAAAGAGCATACCACACGTGTGAGAGTTTTTGACAGCCCAGCCGCGTACGGAGCTCAAAAAGCAATAACCACCTTCAGTCTTCCAAAGGGCATAATTTCCTCGTTTCACTTCCTTGCCTTTTCCTTATCACTGTTTCAGAGGCCCTGAAATGCAAGGATAGCACAACCTCCCCAACTGACCCTTTTTTGGAAAGTAGACACCCAAGCTATTTGCTGCGAGGCATGTTGAGTCCATGGAAGATTTTATTTTTTGCCACAAGTTTCTGGAAAATGACAAAATGTTTTTGTTGTCAGTTAAATGGTATAGTGCTCACACAAGCCTTGGGTATAATCGTTCCCACGTTCAAACTTCCAAAGGGTGTAATTTTCTCATTTCACTTCCTCACTACCTATTACAGAGTCCCTTGAAATGCCAGGATAGCACAACCCCCCTCCCTCCCAAATGACCCCTTTTCGGAAAGTAGACACTGCATGTTATTTGCTGAGAGGCATGTTGAGAGCATAGATTTTATTTTTTGCCACAAGTTTCTGGAAAATAACTTATTTTTTTTTTTTACACAAAGTTGACACTTAAATGACATATTGCTCACACATACCATGGGTATATGTGGAAAAGCACATTCTTCTACTTCTCCCTAGTATGGGGATACCAAATGTGACTTTTTGGCAACCTAGCCATGTACAGGTTAAAATACAATGACCACCTTCAGGCTTTCAAAGGGTATATTTCCTCATGTCAATTCCTCACTATCTATCACCGTTTCGGAGGCCCTGAAATGCAAGACAAAGTACAAACACAGCCCCAAATGACCCTTTTTTGAAAGCAGATACCCCAAGGAATTTGATAAGAGGCATAGTGAGTATTTTGCGGACTTTTTTTGTCACAAGGTTTTGAAAAATATAAAATGAAAAGAAAAAATACATTTTTATTTTCCTTCTTCATTTTCCAAAAATTTGTGAAAACAAATGAGACCTGCAAAGTACTCACCATGCCCTAAATACCTTAGGTTATATACTTTCCAAGAAGGGTTAATTTGGGAGGTGTTTGTACTATCCTGGCATTTCAAGGCCTCTGAAACTGTGATAGGTAGTCAGGAATAAAAACTGAAATAACACCCTTTAAAAGCCTAAATCTGGTCATTGGATTTTGGGGGCCTGTACGTGGCTAGGCTGCAGAACAGCCTCTCACATGGGGTACCTCCATACTTGCAAGAAGTAGCAGAATGTGTTTTGGGGTGTAATTCGACATATACCCATGGCATGTGTGAGAAATATTTTATTAAAGTGACAACTTTGTGTAAAAAAACAAAAACTTTTTTTGTCATTTTCCAAAAACTTGTGGAAAACATAAAATCTTGCTTGGGGTGTCTACTTTCCAAAAAGGTGTCATTTGGAGGTGTTTGAACTGTCCTGGCATTTGATGGCCAACATTCGAAGCTCCTACCACACATCACCCACACTTCTAAACAAAGCAAACAAATTTCAGATCAGCTTGAGTCTCCGCTTACACCCCCCCCCCCCCAACTCTTACATCAGGGTCCCCATCAGAGTGGCTCCTTTACTTCATAGTACCTCCTTACATAAAGTCCCCCCTTCAGAGTCCCCATTTATATCAGGGTCCTCAACAGAGTCCCTCTTTGCATGAGAGTCCTCCTTACAGGAGGGGGTCAAATCTGTCCTTTGGGCTGTAGTGTGGAGACACCTCAGACAAAATATGTGTCCTTGTATACATGCAATAGGCAGCAAAAAAAAAACAGTTCAGTCCAGTTGCAATAAAACTTGAAAGTTGTATTGAGCAGAATGCCAACATTACAAGCACCCTAATGGGAGAGTGTCGCTTAGGAAAATAACTCATGTAACTGAGGGGAGGTGCTGACAGCGTTTGATTCAGAGGGTGAAATGTGGCCTGACTGGTCTGATCCCAAGTGTCCCCACTCAGTGTGCATGGAGGCCTTAGAATTATCAAATTTTCTATGAGATACCTAATAAGGTTTTGGAGAAAAACAAGGTCTAAAAGAAAAGGTAATATATAATAAAAACGTACTGACACCTGGCCAAAGAGAAAAGGCAATTAATGCCCTCACCACATGGTACACCCAATCCGTAGGATTTAGTATACAATATTGGTGTCTTCCACCATGGCAAGGATGAACAGGGGATGTAGTAGTGGGAAATTGTCCACACAGTAATCCAGGAGTAAAGCAAAAAAAATATATTTGAATTTGGGTTCATGTGTCTCTCACAGTAACTACTTAAGTGGTCCCAAGAGGTTAGAGTTGACCAGTAAAACGCTGTCATAAGGAGTGCCAGGAAAAATATTTATTGTACATGAACAGATAAACTCGTACGACATAGCAGGAAGGCAGCTAACATTTCCTTAAAAAGGTCACAACTGAAGAACCCTGTATTTCCGGGAAACCAAGTTCAATCCAAGCACCTATCCTAAATATTTACAAAAACTGCACTTGCTCTTGGTCACGGATAACTTAACTTAATGTTTACCGCAAATCAACAAAGATTACACAATTCTTCCACGCAAATCTATTACTCTCATCTCGTGTTCACAACTCTCAGTACACTCAACATGGCCTCCTCGCTGCGCTGCGTACGGCGCCCCACTTCCTGCTTCGGGAATTCCTACTTCCTGCACAACTCTCACTGCGTTTTGGAGTTGGGGCACGTTGTGTTGAGCCGCGGATCTGCTGTTTGTTATTCGGTATGATTGTTTTGTGCTATATACGTGATCGGAGAAAATTCCAAATGCAGGAAGCTCTAAGTATGGTCCTCTGATGTAAACGTTAGTTACCTCACTGCTAACCTGCTCATTGAACTAGAAAAATTGTGCCGGTCACAATCTGTCTTTCTTTTTGCCATACTTGTTTTATGGCATTGATTAAGTCATAAAATCAGGATGTCAGCCAGGGAACTAGCATTTTCAGATGTTAGCAGTGTTTTATGACACGTTTCTTGTGTATGTATGTCCAGTAAAAATTAAAAAAAAAAAATCAAATTCCGTCATAAATTTAGGCCAAAGTGTATTCTGCTACATGTCATTGCTAAACAAAAATCTCAATACATGTAAATTAATTGGTTTACTTGAAAGTTATAGCGTCTACGAATGGTGGCATATATACTGGAATTTGTTGTTTTTTTTTTATACTGTAATGGCGGTGATCAGCGACTTATAGTGGGACTGTGGCGGACATTCTGACACTGAGGGGGAACTAACTGCCATTGACATCCCCAGTGACACTAATACAATGATCAGTGCTGATAAATAGCAATGACACTGGGCAGGAAGGAGTTAACATCTGGGGCGAACAAAGGGTTAACTGCTGTTTTACTATTTTGTCTGTGTGTGCTTTATTGTTTAAGCACACTGTTTTGTATTGCTCTGCTATGCAGAGCAATACGAAGCAGCCTACTGGAGCTGATGGGAGAGATCTGTGTTGTTTACATACAGACCTCTCCTCTGTCCTTGTTCCTTGGCAATCACCAGGAGGGAATCTACGTCCGGGACTCGGTCATTGATAGCTATAGCCGTCAGTGACGGCGCAGGTAGGGCAGCCTGCGCCCCCTACCCAGAGATACAAAATCACGCATATATAATAAATATATACACACAGTGAAGGAAATAAGTATTTGATCCCCTGCTGATTTTGAGTGCCTATTCACAAAGAAATGATCAGTCTAAAAATCAAATGGTAGGTGTATTGTAATACTGAGAGACAGACTAGCAACAAAAAATTTAAAAAAAATGCATGTCTAACAAATAATGCACTGATTTGCATGTTCGTGAGGGAAATAAGTATTTGATCCCCCTATCATTCAGTAGGATTTCTGGCTACCAGGTGTCTTTCATACAGGGAACAAGCTGAGATTAGAAGCACTCTCTAATGCAGGCAATAGACGGGTCGTTTATTGGCCGAATGTTCGTCCGCACGAAAAATCGTCCGTTATTCATGCCGTTAGTGGGGCCAGCCCGTCGGCCGTTTTTTGCGGATCTTCTCGTTTAGTTTTATCGGTCATGCTGGAAAGTCCGTGAAAAACGGCCATTTTTCGTGGACATTGGTGGCATCATCGGCAACGGGGCTGACCGATTTTTCGTTTATCGGCCGAAAATTCGGCTGATAAACAGCCCGTCTATGGCCTGCCTTAAAGGAAGTGCTGCTAATCTCATTTTGTTACCTGTCCACAGGAGCAATCAAATTCCAAACTCTCCATCATGGCAAAGACCAAAGAGCTGTCCAAGGATGTCAGGGACAAGATTGTAGACCTACACAAGGATGGACTGGGCTACCAAACTATCGCCAAGCAGCTTGGTGAGAAGGTGAAAACAGTAGGTGCAATCATTCGCAAATGGAAGAAACACAAAACAACTGTCAGTCTCCCTAGGTCTGGTGCACAGATCTCACCTCGTGGAGTGTCAATGATCATGAGAACAGTGAGGAATCATCCCAGAACTACATGTGACGATCTTGTCAATGATCTCCAGGCAGCTGGGACCAGTCACCAAGAAAACAATTGGTAACACACTATGCGGACTAAGATTGAAATCCTGCAGTGCCCGCAGGGTGCCTCTGCACATGTCCAGGCCCATCTGAAGTTTGCCACTGAACATCTGAATGATGCCGAGGAGGACTGGTTGAAAGTGTTGTGGTCAGGTGAAATCAAAATTGAGCTCTTTGGCATCAACTCAACTCGGCATGTTTGGAGGAGGAGGAATTCTGCCTATGACCCCAAGAACACCATGCCAACTGTCAAACATAGTGGTGAAAACATTCTGCTTTGGGGGTGTTTTCCTTCTAAGGGGACAGGACAACTGCATTGCATCAAAGGGACGATGGACGGGGCAATGTACCGTCAAATCTTGGGTGAGAACCTTCTTCCCTCAGCCAGGGCATTGAAAATGGGTCATGGATGGGTGTTCCAGCATGACAATGACCCAAAACACACGGCCAAGGCAACAAAGGAGTGGCTCAAGAAGAAGCACATTAAGGTCCTGGAGTGGTCTAGCCAGTCACCTGACCTTAATTCGATTGAAGATCTGTGAAGGGAGCTGGAAGTTCGAGTTGCCAAACATCAGCCACCAAACCTTAATGACTTGAAGAGGATCTGCCAAGAGGAATGGGCCAAAATCCCTCCTGAGATGTGGGCAAACCTGGTGGCCAACTACAGGAAACGTCTGACCTCTGTGATTGCCAACAAGGGATTTGCCACCAAGTACTAAGTCATGTTTTGTGAAGGGATCAAATACTTCTTTACTTCACTGTATATGTGATTTTGCGCAGCCCTGCCGCCCTGTAGCAGTATTTCTGATATATGGCATCCGGGAAGCTGTTAAGGAGACAGGGGGGAAATATATTAGTGATTCTTGATCTGCATCTATTTGGCCTCATTCATACTGGATGTTTTTATTTCTGCTGTTAGGGACGTCTGCCTTTTTTTTTGCCTCTAAATGTTCCTGCATGTTTGTGTCCATGCACAGGTATTTGGAAGCAGGAAAACAGCCCCGCTGCCAGGAGCAGAAGCATTTTGGCATAAAAAAACATTTGATGTGTCTAAATGTACATTATGGCTAGGCATGATTGGGTGTTAATTAATTTCATTGGCCAGAAAATATATTCTGGCCAATGAAATGAATGCCCAAGTGCTTGACGTGCCTAAATGAGTTAAACATGTTTACAAGCGTCAAGTGTTTTTTTTTCTGCCAAAACACTGCTTCCAAGAGATAAGACTTCTAGGAGAGATGGACAAACATCCACTGTGCACGAGGCCTTCATGTACAAGAATAGTTCTGTTATGGTTGTGATGTGAACCCTGTAATACTGCCTCTGTGCACGGTGAATTTTTTTTCTCTTCAGCTAAGTGACCTTTCCCCTAGTATTTGGAAATTGCGTTAGTAACTTGGAAGAAACATATGGTTGTAATTTTTAATAATAATTTATTTCATGTTACTGAAATATTGTACCTACTGTTTAGGCGACTGCGGACACAGTACAGGAGATGGTCAGAGACTGCGGACACAGTACAGGAGATGACTGCTGACCTTTGGGGAGGGAGCGGGTACCTGAATTTGACAGGTACCCGCTCTTCCGCGGAGTTGTTCTTTGGTTAGTGTCCGCTCTGCAGCGGGACCTTACCTATTCCTCTATCCAGCGCCGCGCTGTCTTCCCGGCTTCTGTAGTGTGGGCACGCGGCTTCACAGCCGGGTGCCCAGTGCGCATGACGAGAAGCTCTGCGCTTTGTGATTGGTCCGGCGGCTTCTGGGACCTGTCATGTGTCCCAGGTGCCGCCTTACCATTCACAAAGCGCACCGCTTCTCGCGCACGCGCACTGGGCACCCGGCTATCAAGCCGAGCGCCCACACTACAGAAGCCGGGAAGACAGTGCGGCGCTGGATAGAGGAACAGGTAAGGTCCCGCTGCAGAGCTGAGCGGCCGGCCCTGTATTCTGACACGATGGCGGTGGAAATACCGGACCAGCCGCTCCATATTCGCTACATAAGACGCACTGACATTTTCCCTCCTTTTTGGGGGGGAAAAAAGTGTGTCTTATGGAGCGAAAAATACGATATATAGTCCGTTGCGGCTTTCGGCAGCTTTCTATGTACTGAGGGACCATCACTGGTCCGTCCTTTTTAACAACTGTGGATCGTTTGTTTCCTGTCTAGGTGGGAGTAGCCTATCTCTCGAGTAGCTGTACTGGAAGATTCCTGGAAACGCAGTTAACAGGTAATAACTTGGTTTCCCCAAAACATCTTCCATGATTGCTACATGAGATACTGGTTCCACCCGCTATACGAAAAACAATACTAGAAACCGTTAAAAGCCCCTCCCACCCTCTTGTCCTCAGTTGTGTTTCTGACCTCCAGGTGAACATATCGTCCTTGTTTGTTGTTTTTCTCCTAGTGGGTAATTGTGGTTACCTCCTCTGCTCTCAGTACTGCTGGCCTGCTTGTGGGTAAGGCTTCACTAATATCATATACCGTGGGCACCCTTATTCTTTGCCTGGACTTTGCTCCCCAGATTTTTGGCTGGACCTACTCCGGAAGCCTCTGTGGTATCCCTGCACAGTGTCCCCTGCAGCAGGCATTCTGAGAAAGGGGGGAGAGTGTCGGAGGAGGGAGTTTTGGAGATACGACCAGAGTATTATTATTATACAGGATTTATATAGCGCCAACGATTTGCTCAGCGCTTTACATTATAGTGGGAGACAATACAGTAACAATTCAGTTCAATACAAGAGGGAATTGAGGGCCCTGCTCCTTTGAGCTTACAATCTAGGAGGGAGGGGTGAGTGGTACAATAGGTAAAACTGTGGGGGATGGAGTGGTTGGAAGCGTAGAGGATTCCAGTATTAGCAGAGGGCGGGATAGGCTTCCCTGAAGAGAGGTTTTTAATGATCGCATAAAGGTAAGTAGAGTAGGTGATAGTCTGATAGATTGGGGTAGGGAGTTCCAGAGGATGGGTGACGCCCTGGAGAAGTCTTGGAGACAAGCATGGGAGGAGGAGATAAGGGAGCTAGAGAGTAGGAGGTCTTGCGAGGAGCGGAGTGTACGGTTTGGGTGATATTTAGCGATAAGATCGGATATGTAAATTGGGGCAGTGTTGTGGATGGCTTTGTATGTCACAGTTAGTGTTTTGAGTTTTATCCGTTGGGCAACTGGGAACCAGTGGAGGAATTGGCAGAGAGGAGTGGCGGATACAGAGTGGTTAGTGAGGTGGATGAGTCTGGCAGCAGCGTTCATAATAGACTGAAGGGGGGATAGCCTGCGATGAGGTAGGCCAATGAGGAGGGAGTTAGAATAGTCGACGCGTGATATGACAAGGGAGTGAATAAGTTGCTTAGTGGTTTCTGGGGTTAGGAATGGTCGTATCTTGGAGATGTTGTGGAGGTGAAGTCTACATGATTTTGTCAGCGATTGGATCTTGGGCTGGAAGGACAGATGGGAGTCTAGGATTACACCTAGTACGCTGGCATGAGGGGATGGACTAATGATTGTGTTATCGATATTTATGGCAAAGTTAGTGGAGGTAGCACGGGCAGGGGGGAATACTAGGAGCTCAGTTTTGGAAAGGTTGAGTTTGAGGAAGTGGAGTGACATCCACATGGATATGTCACTTAGTAGGCTAGCGATGCGGGTGGAGACTGAAGGGGTGGGGTGAGGGGTAGACAGATTTGTGTGTCATCAGCATAGAGATGGTAATTGAAGCCGTGGGAGTTTATCAAGTGACCAAGGGAGGATGTGTAGATGGAGAAGAGAAGGAGTCCAAGGACAGAACCTTGAGGGACCCATACAGAGAGAGGGAGTGAAGAGGAGGTGGCAGCGTTATAGGTAACTTCAGTGTTACCGGAAGCGCTGCTATAGATAGGAGGAGAACCAGGAGAGAGCGGAGTCTCTGAGGCCAAGAGGGTGTAGTTTTTTGAGGAGGAAGGGATGGTCAACTGTGTCAAATGCCGTGGAGAGGTCGAGTAGTAGGAATATTGAATAGTGGCCGTTGGTTTTTGCAGTTAGTAGGTCATTGGAGAGTTTTAGTAGGGCAGTTTCAGTGGAGTGTAGAGGGCGAAAGCCAGAGCGGAAAGGGTCGAGAAGGTTGTTGTCAGTGAGGTGGGAGCTCAGACGATTGTAGACTAAGCCTTCTAGGAGTTTAGAGGTAAATGGCAGCAGGGAGATGGGTCTTAGGTTGTTCAGGTTGGTGGGGTCTAGAGAGGGTTTTTCAAGTATGGGAGTGATGTGCGCGTGCTTTAGAGGGGAGGGGAAGGCACCTGAAGAGAGGGAAAGATTGAAGATGTGAGTCAGGGAGCATAGGATGGAGGAGGAGGGTGACCAAAGGAGTTGTGAGGGGACAGGGGGCAGGTGGTGAGGCGGGCTTCTGAGAAGACCTTGAGGACCTCTTCAGTGGTAACGAGGTCAAAGGAGGAGAGTGTTGTGGGAGGTATGGTATGAGGAATGCCAAGTGGGGTGTGTATCTGTGTAGTGTCAATGTCCCTACGAATTGTGTCAGTCTTGTTTTGGAAGTGGTTTGCAATCTCGTGGGCAGTGATTGAGGTGGTGGGGAGCGGAGAAAGTAGTTAAAGGTAGAGAAGAGCCAACGAGGACTCGAAGAGAAGGTATTGATGAGAGTGACAAAGTAGGCTTATTTGGCAGCGTGAAGGGAGAAAGTGTATGTTAGGAAGGCAGATTTATAACGGGTGAACGCTTGGTGGGATGTGGTTTTACGCCATAATGCAGGGGTCCTCAAACTACGGCCCGCGGGCCACATGCGGCCCGCCGAGGCCATTTATCCGGCAGGGGCGGGACAGGAAGGGACACTAAGCACAGGGGCGGGCAAGGGGCTGCTGTACCTTACCTGGCTCCGGTCCCAGTCCCACGATAATCCAGTCCAGGAAGTGCTGCTCCTTCATTCACTTCGGCCACTGCCTCACTCCTGCCGCTCGGCTCTGCCTCCTCACCGGTGATTGAGCGCCAGAACTGTAGCTCAGGAAAGGCACACAGGCGGCCAATCACCTGCGAGGAGGCGGAGCCGAGCGGCCCCTCGAACATCGAGTGAGGGAGAGGCCGGAGTGAAGGAGGACAGCTGACAGGTAAGTGTGCCGTGCTGATGGTGCTGCTGCAACCAGGTATGCTGGCTACAGCAGCACCATGCTGGAACAGGGGTCAGCAAGTTACGTGTCATTGGTGTCAGTGGGGGAAATAGTGCCCCATCATTGGTGTCACTGATACTAATGACGGGGCACTATTCCTCCCACTGACACCAACGATGGGGCACTATTCCTCTCCCCCCACCGACACCAAGGATGGGGCACTATTCCTCCCCCCACACCGACACCAAGGATGGGGCACTATTCCTCCCCCCACACCGACACCAAGGATGGGGCACTATTCCTCCCCCCACACCGACACCAAGGATGGGGCACTATTCCTCCCCCCACACCGACACCAAGGATGGGGCACTATTCCTCCCCCCACACCGACACCAAGGATGGGGCACTATTCCTCCCCCCACGCCGACACCAAGGATGGGGCACTATTCCTCCCCCCACGCCGACACCAAGGATGGGGCACTATTCCTCCCCCCACGCCGACACCAACGATGGGGCACTATTCCTCCCCCCACGCTGACACCAACGATGGGGCACTATTCCTCCCCCCACGCTGACACCAACGATGGGGCACTATTCCTCCCCCCACGCTGACACCAACGATGGGGCACTATTCCTCCCCCCACGCTGACACCAACGATGGGGCACTATTCCTCCCCCCACGCTGACACCAACGATGGGGCACTATTCCTCCCCCCACGCTGACACCAACGATGGGGCACTATTCCTCCCCCCACGCTGACACCAACGATGGGGCACTATTCCTCCCCCCACGCTGACACCAACGATGGGGCACTATTCCTCCCCCCACGCTGACACCAACGATGGGGCACTATTCCTCCCCCCACGCTGACACCAACGATGGGGCACTATTCCTCCCCCCACGCTGACACCAACGATGGGGCACTATTCCTCCCCCCACGCTGACACCAACGATGGGGCACTATTTCTCTCCATAAGAGACACTTGGGGGGAAATGTCTGTGCGTCTTATGGAGCGGCCGGCCCAGTATTCTCGCCACCGTTGTATGTCCGCAGTCTCTGGTCTTCTCCTGTACTGTGTCCGCATTTGTTCATAATTTATTTATTTTTTTTAAACTATAGTCAGGCCCTCCAACGGTCTGAGGGACAGTGAACTGGCCCCCTGTTTAAAAAGTTTGAGGACCCCTGCCATAATCGCTCCAGCGCGCGACTGTGTCGTTTGAGATTCCGGGTGTGGTCAGTCTGCCAAGGTTGTAGAGGTCGGGGCCTGATGCTTCGTGTTAGGGGAGCAAGTGAGTCTAGAGTGGATGAAAGTTGTAGACAGCAATGGCCAGTTCGATATTTCTGCTGGTAATTGTTTGCTGTTTGGTGGGAAAGGTGTTAGAGGACGAGGAGACTTTAAAGGTGATGAGATTGTGATCAGAGATGGGAAAGGGGGTGTTTGTTGATGGGAAAGGGGGAGGTTATAGGGAGTACAGTGGTAAGAGAAGACAAGGTCTAAGGTATTCCCATCGGAGTGAGTGAAGGACTGTATACACTGCTAGTTCAAAAGAAGAGGTTATGTGGAGGAGTTGGGATGTAGCCGGGTTATTGACGTTAATAGGGTTGTTGAAGTCTCCGAGGATGATAGTGGGTAGAGGTCAGAGGAAAGAAAGTAGGGTAGCCAGGCAGCCAAGTCATGAAGAAAGTGGGACACGGGTCCAGGAGGCCGGTAGATCACTGCAATCCTCAGGGAGATCGGAGAGAATAGCCGGATGCAGTGGGTCTCAAAAGAAGACTAGTGCCTCTCATGTGGCTGCAGTACGGTCTCCTGGGCTCCCCCGGTGGCATCTCTCTCCTTTCTGTGCCTGCACGCTCCAGTATGGTGGCAGTGGTCTTACTTCTGGTACTTAATGAACCTATACCCTTTCTGCTGTCTGCCCTGGATACTCAGGCTTCTGGTTCCCAGGCAATTTCAGAATCTGATGAGGAAGGGTCTCCTCGTTCATCAGAGGGACGGGAAAAAATTGTTTGGGAGGGTTATACTAGCAGATTTCTTATTCTGGTACAATAGACGAATCCGTTATTAAAAGCCATTTATACATCTCAGCAGATTGTAGAGGACCAATTATCACAGGTCTGCAGGAGAAAATAGAGAGAACCTTTCCGGTCCACAAGTTTTTGAAGGACAGACTCATAAATGGAGAATTCCCTTTGGCCCAGAGGCTGAAATATTTGAATGTCCTAAATTGGATGCCCCTCTTTCTCAAAGGTTTCTGAGCTGTCCTTTGAAGACTCTGGGTTGAATAAAAACCAGTTGGATAGCAAGGCTGAGTTTTTAGAGAGAAAGACCTGGATGGTTTCTGCCTTTTCTCTAGAATCCGCTCTAGCTTCTACCTTTTTGTTCAGGAATTTGGATGTTTGGGTTGACAAGCTGGGTGAGCTACAGCTCTGTGAAATGCTACTTATAGGGCTATCTATCTCAAAGCTTGGGCTCCAGACTGTTATGACTTGCTCCACAGAGAAGGGGACAAGTTTCCTGTCAAAAGGAAGAATTATTATGGCAAAAGTTCCTTTTGAAATCGCCAAGCCACAGTGTAGTCTGATTCAAAGAAACTCCAGTCTGGCAGAAAGTGCTGATCTTTTGATAGAAACAAGGCAAGTGATGCCAAGCTGGGGGTAGGGGAAGGCTTTCTTGTTTTTACAAAGAGTGGGAGCGGATGGACATCAGTCCTTTTGTTTTGCAGATTGTAAAAGAAGGGTACAAGCTGGAATTTTCCTCTCCTCCTCAAAATGTTTTCGCTACAAAGCTGCTGCTCTCAGCAGCTTTGTAGCAAAAACATTTTGGAGAGGAGGAGAGGAAAATTCCAGCCAGGAACAGTCAGAGACCCTGTTGGTGAATTCCCATTTGACATCTCAGGAAGTCATTATCACAGTTCTGTCAGGCCAGTGGTTTTGAGGCTTAAATCCCATGCAGGGTGGATTTGATTTAAATTCCTAGTGAAAAAGCTTGATTTAAATTATAATTTTTAAAGAGCAACTGTCAACTCTGTTCCTCAGCGGCTCCTTCTTTGACCCGCTGTTGACTCACCAACATTCCCATTCACTTTAATGGGATGGCTGGTGATGCGGCAGTGACACAACAAGGTGAGGGATGCAGCGGCAGCAGGTGAGTGGACACCCGCTAACAGGCTCTGCCATGATGTCTCTAAAATGACAGATGCTCTTTAAATGTAAGGAATCTGATTCATTCTTGCTGGTAGAATCTTTAATATTTGCAAGCCAAATGAAGATTTCCTTTTTAAAATAATAAACTGTCAGGTTAGTAAAACAGCAATATCAGAACTGATTTTAGGTTAATAGTTTAATCACACATACCTGGAGAACTACTCAAATTCTTTTATTTCATGTTTTTTTTTCTTCAGGTTACTGTGAAATTGTGTGAATGCATCAGTGCAGTGCATGTCATCTCAGCTTGCAGAGCTTGGATTCATTGAATGAGTTTACCCTAAATTTAAATATTGCAGAATATACAGTCTCATGCTACATAACTAAGCTCCATTTCATGCTAAATAAACTAAATTATTAATGTATCTTAAATAGAAAACTATCTATAGATAGATGTTTACTCCAAAAGCATTTTATTAAAATAAATTTGATAAAAATCTGATTAAAAAAAAAATCATCAATTTTCATCCCCTGTTCCCATGTCTTTCTGGTAAGGAAGTGACCAGAAATGGTTACGCATGGAGAGCATCTATACAGTAAGATATCTTCTCTATCAGCTTACATCTTCAGGATGCGTACCTCCATGTGCCAATCCACAGGTCCAGAAATACTTGAGATTCTCAAATACACTCAAAGCAGGGATTGCAGATGTCGAACCCATGGCTACCTTTCACCTTCAGGATGTGACAATAATTCCTTACTTTCTGTAAAATATGAATCGGTATCTTTTATACACTCTACAATTCCCTGTGAAAATAACACTAAAAAGTCCCACTTTCACCCTTGAAAGTATAAATCAATTAAATAAACCTTTTCAGTGTCAATAAAATTATGCAAAACCTATAAATCCCCAATTAAAGTCCAAAAATCTTTCTCCAATTTCTGATATAAATTCATTGTATGATTCCAATATTTGTCGCTTACCTCAAAAACAAAGAAAAGTCAATAGTGTATTATCCTTAATAAATAAATAAATGAAATAAATGAATAAATTCAAACCAAAGATTTCCTCATTATTTATGTGCACCAAAAACACACAAAACGTGAAAACACTTGTGATAGTGAAACACTCATAGTAATAATAATTTACGCTTCTCCGTGAACACTCTTTGTGCACATATAAGTGGCTGAATCTCATAGACTTACCCTAAAAAAAAATAAGCCAGCCTTCTATGAATACAGAAATCCAGAAAGGGATATTGATCCACTGGAACCACAAGGATACCTTCTGATCCCAAAATGTTCACTCCAATACTCTTGCCTTCTTATACTCCATATTACTCATAGAGAATAAAAACCATATAGTGCAGTATGTTCAAAATATAAAGATCCAAGTTTTAATGATTGTGCATACATATAAAAACCTTAAAACGTGCATATAATTCCCATGACTCCACCTCAAGCAGCTTCCTGGAACGCCAGAATGTGATAACCACACTTAAGATGACCGCTCCGCCACTTCCGTTTTTTTTGTGCAACGTCATGTCCCTTGACGTGTTTCGTCACTTCCTTGACTTCCTTATAAAGGGTGTGTCCATTGGAACTGCGGCCGCAATATATCTCTGTCCCTCTAAATGGCAATTAGTCCTTCACCGCCATTTTAGTTCAGGGAGAATGACCAACCTTTTGGTCTTAGTGTCTGAAATTGGTTTCAAATTATTAATTTAATTTCGTTTATTGAGGATAATACACTATTGCGTTTTCTTTGTTTTTGAGGTACGTGGCAATTATTGGAATCATACGGTGAATTTATGAATTTTTTTATCAGAAATCGGAGAAAGATGTTTGGACTTTAATTGGGGATTTATATGTTTTGCATAATTTTATGGACACTTAAAAGGTTTATTTAATAAATAATTCCTTACTTGACTGATTTGTTTTAAATCTTTTTCCCGAACAGAGGAAACATTGAACTCTGCTCTGGATCTGGTGGTGTCAGGCTTGAGGTCTCTGGGTTGGTTGATCAATTTCAACCTGGTTTCGACAATCTATAGAGTTTCTGGGTTACAGAGTAGATTCCATTTCTCAGAAGCTTTTTCTTATAGAGGCAAAGATTCAGAGACAAGTCTTTTTGGTCCAGAACCTCCAGAGCCAAAGCTGAGTCTCCCCAAGACGAATCATGCAAATTCTAGGGCTGATGACAGCTGCCATACCGGGGGTCACTTGAGCTCACCTGCATTCCAAAAGGCTGCAAGCTTTTTTGCAAAATATATGGGATCACTGGCACGACTTACTAGACAGGGTGGTAGGGGTACGATTGGTGGACCAACTGAAAAAAGCTTAGTGGAGTGGCGACCCTGGTCTCAGATTGGCCCGTTCAAGAGAACTACGGATGCCGGCTCATGGTGTTTGGGGCCCATGCAGAGTCACACCACGCCCAAGAGGCATAGGGCAAAGATCTAGGCCATGCTTCTTTAAACTTCAGAGAACTTTCAGCAGCAGGTCATGCCCTGAAATCCTTTTTCAGACACCATTTGCAACAAGGACGTTTTAATCCTCTCAGACAACTCCACTTCTGTGGCCTATATAAACAAGAAGGGAGGCTCAAGGTCTCGGGTTGTTGACCCTGTCACTTGAGATTCTGGTCTGGGCAGATGCACATCTGGGTTCACTAAGAGCAGGTTACCACAAGGGCTCAGACAGTGTCCTGGCAGACTACCTTAGTCAGAACCCTTTAGGGCATGGAGAATGGGAGCTAATGTCAGAAGTTTTTGCTCAGGTCACAGGCCGATGGGGACTTCCAGAGGTAGATTTGTTCCCTTCCAGCAAGAACAGAAAGGTCAAGGACTATTTCACATTGGAGAAGGAGTCTCTAGTTCGAGGGGGTGGATACTCTAAGTCTAAGGTGGGAGTTCAGGCTAGCTTGCGCTTTTCCTCCAGGTCTGCAAGGTCATCCTCATAGCCCCATACTGGCCAAGGAGGAGTTGTTCTTGGCCCTAATGTCCTTATCGATTTCCCCTCCTTGGACACTTCTGGACTGCCCAGATCTGCTCTTACAGGGACCCATGCTGCACCCCAACTCTCAGCTCTTTCGCTTGACCGCCTCGAGGCTGAGGAAGATCCTTCGAGACCAGGGGTGTTCGGAGAATTTAATTGACACACTGTTTTGCAGTAGGAAACAATGCACCAGAAACATTTATTCTAAGGTGTGGAAGGCTCTCTCCTCCTGTAAAGCAATATCGTGAAGGTTGGATGTTCCATTGGTTTTGGAATTCTTACAATGCATGCGTGGATAAAGGTTTTGCCACCAGTACCTTGAAAGTACAGGTGGCTGCCTTGTGTAGTAACAATCTGTTTCAATACTGCTTTTATACAGAGAACTTTTAAGAAGTAGCCATCAAAATTTGGGACACTTGTAGGAATTGTTAGTATAAACTCTCAAGGTTTAAATCATAAGTTCACCTTTTGCTAAAAAATAATAAATGCACAATTTTTTGCAGGTAAAAAAAAATGTGCATTTTCCTGTTATTTGTTGGAGGAGCCTGTAAACCAATGCACCAGCAGACCTGTCAGGATATCTGCTTGCTCATACGGGATTTGCGTGCTAGCAGATATGCTGACAGGAAGAATTCATTAACTACCATGGCGTTCCACAGCGCAGTGGTAGTTCATTGAGCACAAGCTGACACCCGCTAAGGCTATCGAGATTTATAGTTTCTCATTCACAGAGGACTGTGCATGAGTGGCGCGGTCGGAGCCTTGCACTGCTGCGTTTTTCAAAAATTGTGACAGCTAGCAGGAGGAGAAGATCCCCGCTGGCTTTCAAAGTGGGGGAGAGCGGGAGCTGGTCTATTTATAACATCTTTCTTGTTATACCCTGAATAAATGGTGGATTTATCCTTTAACCACTTCAATACCGGGCACTTTTACCCCCTTCCTGCCCAGGCCAATTTTCAGCTTTCAGTGTTGTCGCACTTTGAATGACAATTGCACGGTCATGCAAAACTTTACCCATAAAAAAAAAGTATAATTTTTTTCACATAAATTTCTTTTGGTGGTATTTATTCACCACTGAGTTTTTATTTTTTGCTAAATAAACAAAAAAAAACCCCTGAAACTTTTGCAAAATAATTTTTCTTAGTTTTTGTTATAAAACTTTGCAAATAAATATAATTGCTTCATAAATTTATGTAAAACTTTATTCTGCTACATTTCTTTGGTGAAAATACCCCAAATTAGCATATATTATTTAGTCTGTAGGAAAGTTATAGAGTCCACAAACCATGGTATACAGTCAGGTCCATAAATATTGGGACATCGACACAATTCTAACATTTTTGGCTCTATACACCACCACAATGGATTTGAAATGAAACAAACAAGATGTGCTTTAACTGCAGACTGTCAGCTTTAATTTGAGGGTATTTACATCCAAATCAGGTGAACGGTGTAGGAATTACAACAGTTTGCATATGTGCCTCCTACTTGTTAAGGGACCAAAAGTAATGGGACAGAATAATAATCATAAATCAAACTTTCACTTTTTAATACTTGGTTGCAAATCCTTTGCAGTCAATTACAACCTGAAGTTTGGAACGCATAGACATCACCAGATGCTGGGTTTCATCCCTGGTGATGCTCTGCCAGGTCTCTACTGCAACTGTCTTCAGTTCCTGCTTGTTCTTGGGGCATTTTCCCTTCAGTTTTGTCTTCAGCATGCATGCTCAGTCGGATTCAGGTCAGGTGATTGACTTGGCCATTGCATCACATTCCAATTCTTTCCCTTAAAAAACTCTTTGGTTGCTTTTGCAGTATGCTTTGGGTCATTGTCCATCTGCACTGTGAAGCGGCGTCCAATGAGTTGTGAAGCATTTGGCTGAATATGAGCAGATAATATTGCCCGAAACACTTCAGAATTCATCCTGCTGCTTTTGTCAGCAGTCACATCATCAATAAATACAAGAGAACCAGTTCCATTGGCAGCCATACATGCCCACGCCATGACACTACCACCACCATGCTTCACTGATGAGGTGGTATGCTTAGGATCATGAGCAGTTCCTTTCTTTCTCCATACTCTTCTCTTCCCATCACTCTGGTACAAGTTGATCTTGGTCTCATCTGTCTATAGAATGTTGTTCCAGAAATGTGAAGGCTTTTTTAGATGTCGTTTGGCAAACTCTAATCTGGCCTTCCTGTTTTTGAGGCTCACCAATGGTTTACATCTTGTGGTGAACCCTCTTTATTCACTCTGGTAAAGTCTTCTCTTGATTGTTGACTTGGACACACATACACCTACCTCCTGGAGAGTGTTCTTGATCTGGCCAACTGTTGTGAAGGGTGTTTTCTTCACCAGGAAAAGAATTCTTCGGTCATCTACCACAGTTGTTTTCCATGGTCTTTCGGGTCTTTTGGTGTTGCTGAGCTCACCGGTGCAATCTTTCTTTTTAAGAATGTTCCAAACAGTTGTTTCGGCCACGCCTAATGTTTTTGCTATCTCTCTGATGGGTTTGTTTTATTTTTTCAGCCTAATGATGGCTTGCTTCACTGATAGTGACAGCTCTTTGGATCTCATCTTGAAAGTTGACAGCAACAGATTCCAAATGCAAATAGCACACTTGAAATGAACTCTGGACCTTTTTAACTGCTCATTGTAATTGGGATAATGAGGGAATAACACACACCTGGCCATGGAACAGCTGAGAAGCCAATTGTCCTATTACTTTTGGTCCCTTAACAAGTGGGAGGCACATATGCAAACTGTTGTAATTCCTACACCGTTCACCTGATTTGGATGTAAATACCGTCAAATTAAAGCTGACAGTCTGCAGTTAAAGCACATCTTGTTCATTTAATTTCAAATCCGTTTTGGTGTATAGAGGCAAAAATGTTAGAATTGTGTTGATGTCCCAATATTTATGGACCTGACTGTCAGATATATACAATCGATCAATGTACTGATGACCAACCTCATTTCTTGAGGCTTGAAAACACCAGCATAGTACAAATACCCCCCAAATTAACCATTTTTGGAAAATAGTCCAAGGTAGTTAGTAAGAGGCATGATGACTTTTTTGGAGGTTGTAATTTTTTTGTTATTTTTTGGAAAATGTAGAAATGAAAAAAAAAATCACTTTTTAAATTTTTTTTTACATATTGTCACCAGTCCAGTACAGCGTGACTATATAACTGGTGTGATGGTGATCAGGGACACTGACTGGTGACATTATGTAAAAATAAAATAAATTAATTGTGATTTAAAAAAATGTAATTAAATAAAAATTTTATTTTAATTTTTTTTTTTATGTTTCCAATTTTTTATTACATTCTTTTTTTTTTTTTTTTTTTACTACAATGTTACCATAGTAACCTTGAACTACTCTGCGCAAGTGATCAGGATTTTTTTTTTTACACATCATTGCTAATACCAATGTACTTCATTGATATTTGCAATCATTGTTACTGAATGAAACAAAGTGATTCATTCAGTCTTTTGTAATGATTAGCTGTGATTGGGCAAAGCTCATCACATGATACAGATGGACTGTGATTGGCCCTGTCTGTACCATGTGATTGCTGTGATCAATCAAACCTAAAAAACCCAATTGTATACAATGAATGGCATGACAGGAAGCCGTCCATTGTATACAATTGACATGTGATCTGCTGTGATTGGTCATAGCGGTCACATGACACTGGCAATGGGTCGGTGTAGTGATATGTCATTAACTGTGTCTCGTGGACACAGCTGGTGACAGATCGCGCCACTGCGCAGCCCTGTGGCCATTTGAACGGCTGCTTTTGACAGGACGTCATATGACACCTTCCTGCCCGGCCTATAGCAGATTGATGGCTGGGCGGGAAGGTGTTAGTGGTTTTTCTTGCTCGACACAAAATTGCCCCCTCTCCACCCGTCATTCCCTCCTCTACACAAATAGTTTTGTTTCATTTTTTTTTTTTTTTTGTGTAAACTGTATGGCCCTGCCCCCCCATGCACACCGCTTGCATAGGCGAATGACATGCACAGTGCTTGTTTGTGTCATATCCCAGGGACCTTAGTTCTTCAGGAAGGGAGGGGGGATGGGCCTAGCGGCGTGTCACTAGTAGACTCACTGGCTGAACCTGGAAGAGCCGGTGGGCCTCTCTATTTATTCCACAAACAACATGGCGGCGCTGGACAGACCGGTGGCTGATGACAAGATTATCTACACAGGACAACACTGAATCCACCAGGCGGGTGAGTACCTGAACTGTGCAGAAAACCTCAACCTATAAGCAGGGGTAAAACAACATTTATTTACATTGCTGCAGAACACCTGTGAGTTGTTAGTGATTGTAAAGGCTATGTATTTTTTTAGGTAATACAATAGCTAACTTATCTATATTTACCTGTTCTGTGCAATGGTATTGCACAGAGTGGCCCAGATCTTCCTGTTCTTACTCAGGTCCCCTGCCGTTGTTCCTTGCTCCACCCCTCTGGCAAGTGCCCCCATAAAAGGCTGCTTTCTATGGGGGTACTTGTGTGGGCTTGCTCCTAAGCATCTATGTCTTTTGACAGACAGCAGGATTCGACCCAGCCCCCCTGCTCACTCGTCACAGCCTCAGCAAAGCCCAAGTGACCAGGAAGTGAGGGGAGAGAAGAGCTGCAGATGTGCATACTGCTGGATCGAGTAATGCCTCTGGTAAGGGTTGAATGAGAGGGGATACTACTGCCTAACCATTTTGCAGGGTTGTGCAAACCATATTGCCCGACTCCCAGGAGATGCAGTTCTGGGTGCCGGGCAGGTGGTTTTCTTTGACATTTAGCCCTACTGCGGGCAAGCAGATGATCAGTCTTGGGGAGCCGTGCATCACTACAGGAGGTAACAAGCAGCGTTAGTCCGGCTTGTTAGCACTGAACATGGATGAGCATTTGTGGCTGATGTGTTTAAAGGCAAATTTGTCTTTATTAAGTTTTAACAATTAGGTATACAGAAAGGAAGAAAAAGGGACCAGTAATTACATACACATATGGACAATTATCAGGCTCAAACAGGAGGTGAGCCAAAAAGATAACTTCAGTTAGAGAATATCACTAGCCAAATTAGAAAAACCTTGATAAATAACATGTATACAACAGAGACATATAGCTGAAAAAATTGACCCATAAAAAGGCATGAAGAGCAACAATATATGTCTAAGTAGAGTTCACCATATAAATCAAAGCAAAGGAAAAAGATCAGAGAGATAGGGAGAAGTGAGCACAGAAAGAGAGGGAAGATAGAAGAGAAAGTCGGGATCTAGGACAGACAAGGGGTGGAACCAGGAGGGCCCTACTCCAAAGGTGCCCATACTGGGCATCCCAAGCATTCAAATCAAAAGCAATTACATTGACACAATACAAATAACCATGGGTCCACCCAACCGAACGGAAGAAGTTTAAGGAGGCACAGCAGGAGCACATAACTCCCAAAGGGTCAAGGAGGAGGAAAAATGGAGCCAGACCGACCATAATAACTTATGTTTTTTATGGGTATCATTGGCAAACTCCAGCATCTTTTCCATTTGCATGATATCATTAATCGCAGAAACTCATAACGGTAAGGGGGAGGGGGGTTGTGGCCACAATAAAAAAACTTAATAAACATTTCTTGTGTGCCGCCAACGAACCTGGTAAGATGGAGAGAAGGCCAATCTCCGGCAAGGAAGTCAAAGACTAGCCATAGATTTTATTATAGGCTTCAAAAACTTGGCACCAAAAGGGTTGAATTTTATCGCAGTCCCACCAAATATGGAACTGAGTATCCACAGCCGTATTACAACACCAACAAAGACTGGATTTAAAAGGTAACATCTTGTGAAGGGAATAAGGATCCCTATACCATCTGGAGAGGAGGTTAAAATTATTTTCTTGAGAGTATCAAGATATAGAGGATTTTTGGGTGAAGTTTAACAGCGTAAACCATTCCTCATTAGATATATCTTTGCCAATATTCCGTGACCAAACCCTGGTGAAGGGCAGAGGTTCAGTATGGATTGCGGCATGTAGTACCCTATAAAGGGAAGCCAGGACATGTCTTGAAGGTTCAGAGAGGGAATATAACCACTCAAACTCAGTAAGCGGGCGATGAATTTAAGAAGTGGAATGTAAAAGTTTATGAAACAAGGATAGATACACAGCAGTCAGTCAATCCCAGCCCGGGAGGAGTGGGTGACCAGTCTAGGGGTGGATAAAGTCCTGAGCTACCTGTCAAGAGGTACAGATAAAGGGACCCAGCACAGAGGATCCCGTCCCTTGGGGGAAAGAGGGATTATCAAATAGGATAAAGGGGAAGGGTCGGAGCATAGAAGGGTCGCGTTTATACCACAAGCGCAAAGCAGCCACAATCAAAGGAGACAGGGCAGGTAGACACTGAAGGTCGGGGTCGTAACCCCATAGGAGGGCCTGTAGGTAAATCTGTCATGGGTCCTGTGCAGCAGGATCAGAAGAAATCAGAACCCAGAGATATGAGAGAGCCTTTGGACACCATTGAAAAGAATAGTTGGAGCGAAGGTGTGACAGCACGCAATCAGGTAGAGAAATATTTAATGCCTCCATTTTCGAGATGTTAAGTTTGAAGCTACTGAACGAACCAAATCTGTGGAACGCATGAAGCAGGCTAGGGATAGAAATGAGTGGCTGCTGCATATAAATTAGAAGGTCGTCTGCATAAAGAGAAAGTTTATGATGTGAGGAGGGTGTATGAATGCCTAGAATAGAATCATTAGCCCGTATAGCCCCTGCCAGATGTTTCATGACCAGAGCTAAAAGTAGGGGAGACAGAGGGCATCCCTGTCTGGTACCATTCGAGATACAAAAGGACGCAGAGGCTGTACCATTCATGAGAACCGATGCCATGGGGTGAGAGTAAAGGGACATAATCTTATTGATGAATCGCAGACCCAGGCCTTTCTGCTCTAGGGTAAGGCGCAGGAAACGCCAGTCGACTCAATCAAATGTGAGAAAAGGCAGGCCTTCAGACGGTGTTGTTTGATGTATGAGATGAGGTGGATTGTTTTAGTAGTATTCTCCCTGGCTTCATGATTGGGAATGAACCCTGATCATAATATATCAGGGCTGGAAGGAATGGTGAAATGCGGTTTGCCATGAGTTTTGCAAAGAGCTTAACATCCAAGTTAAGCAGAGAGATCCGACAGTAGCTACTACAGAGAGATGGATTGTTACCTGGTTTAGGGATAACTGAAATATTAGCGGAAAGAAAGGCCGAGGAGGGCAAATGAGAGTCATCAATGGCATTAAAGGCCTGAGTTAAAAGCAGGGGCAAAGGTTTTGTAGAATCTTTTGTGTAAACCCATTAGGGCCCGGGCACTTAGCAGATTTAAGGACCTTGATTGCTCCGAGAACTTCCAGGACAGAAAAGTACTCCTCAATGTCGAGAGTCCTGCACATCAAGAGCCGGTAACGCTGTCTCCGCAATGTATTGTGTCATAGCCTGGGGGCAAGAATCCACAAGAACAGCAGGGGTAGTGGGGGACAAATTATAAAGTTGAGAGTAGTAGTGTTCAAATTCTGCTGTGATTCCCTTGTGGGAAATTTTGGTATTTATCAGGAGCTTGAATATAGTGGATCGGATGACGGGACGGACGAGGGTGAAGTCCTTGCACCAAATGTTGACCGCATTTGTTAGCTAGAGAATAATGGGTGTTGCTAGCTGTATCTCATGCGATAAGGGAGGACTAGTCTAGCAATTTGAATAAGTTGTGACGGGCGTTAGAGAGGTCCACTGCGAGCCTTGGATCCAGTGTATGCTTGTGGGAGGACTCTAAAACTGCAATAAGTGAAAACAATTGACGAATCTCCATTGTCCTAGCCTTCTTCAATTGGGAACCATGCTGGATGAGCATTCCTCGGAGGACGCATTTGCGAGCTTCCCACTGAGTAAGGGGGCCTGTGGTATCCAAGGTGTGATCCTGAACAAAGTTTTTTTGCATAGCCTTTGTTACCTCCGCAACACATAAGGAATCTTTAAGTAACGTATCGTTCAGGCGCCAGGAAAAAAGTTGTGAGGGCGTGGTAAGATTATGGATAGTGAGATGAAAGGGGGCATGGTCCGACTATAAAAAATGACAGAGGGAAGCCGAAATATGGGAATCCAGTAAGGCTTGTGAAACAAAGAAATGGTCAATACGACTATAGGGATCATGAGCCGCCGAATAATAACTATAACCTCAGTCCAAATGGTGTAGGACATGCCAGACGTCCACTAAATGCAGGTCATGTA
This sequence comes from Staurois parvus, assembly GCF_062004578.1. Taxonomy (NCBI): domain Eukaryota; kingdom Metazoa; phylum Chordata; class Amphibia; order Anura; family Ranidae; genus Staurois; species Staurois parvus. The sequence continues at coordinate 51,521 of NW_028318758.1, forward strand.
GGTGAGATTTGATTTGAGTTAACACCGAAAAAGAGATCGAAGATCTACCTGAGGAGGTGTCCATGGCAGGGGACAAGGCTATATTAAAGTCACCTCCCACAATGAAACATGGACCACCAAAGGCGGACAGTTCTGATAAAACCGCAGAGAGAAAGGGGCTCTGGTCCTGATTAGAAGCATAAACATTTGCTACCGTAAAAACAAAGTCCCAATTTAAGAAAGATATAACGACCGGCCTGATTTATGAAGGAGTCCAAGACCTCAGAGCTAAAGGTACTATGAAAGGCCACTGACACCCCCTAGATTTGGCTTGTGCATTGTGCATGATACCATTGAGTGTAATAACGATCCCGAAGGGCTGGCACACTATCCGTGCGGAAATGAGTCTCCTGAAGGAGCAAAATATGTGCTTTAGTTTTGTGGAAATGGTAAAGCATCTGCCTCCGCTTTTCCGGGGTATTAAATCCCCTACAATTAACAAAGGAAAAACCAATTGGAGTCATACCTGCCATATGTGGAGGAGGAAAAGGGGAAAAAGAAGAGGAAATACCACAGAAGAATAGATAAAGAACAGGAAAGGAGGAACCATGGATAAAAAGAAATCAGAAGGGAGAAGCTAATAGAAAATCTAAATAACACCTTCAAAAAAAGGTACACTGAGAAGAATAGTGGGAAGAATAGTGCCCCATCTTTGGTGTCAGTGGGAGGAATATTACGTCATTGGTGTCAGTGGGGGGGAATAGTGCCCCATCATTGGTGTCAGTGGGGGGGATAGTGTACCAACATTGGTGTCAGTGGGAGGAATAGTACCCCATCATTGGTGTCAGTGAGGGAAGGAATAGTGTTCCATTGCTGGTGTCAGTGGGGGTGGAATAGTGCCCTATCGTTGGTGTCAGTGGGGGGGGGAGGAATAGTGCCCCATCGTTGGTGTCAGTGGGGGGGAGGAATAGTGCCCCATCGTTGGTGTCAGTGGGGGGGAGGAGTAGTGCCCCATCGTTGGTGTCAGTGGGAGGAGGAATAGTGCCCCATCATTGGTGTCAGTGTGAGGAATAATGCCCATCATTAGTATCAGTAACACCAATGATGGGGCACTATTCCTCCCACTGACACCAATGACACTTAACTTGCTGACCCCTGCTCCAGCATGGTGCTGCTGCAGCCAGCATACCTGGTTGCAGCAGCACCATCAGCACGGCACACTTACCTGTCAGCTGTCCTCCTTCACTCCAGCCTCTCCCTCACTCGATGTTTGCGGGGCCGCTCGGCTCCACCTCCTCGCAGGTGATTGGCCTCCTGTGTGCCTTTCATGAGCTACAGTTCTGGCGCCCAATCACCGATGAGGAGGCGGAACCGAGCGGCAGGAGTGAGGGAGTGGCCGGAGTGAATGAAGGAGCAGCGCTTCCTGGTCTGGATCGTCGTGGGACTGGGACCGGAACCAGGTAAGGTACAGCAGCCCCCTGCCCACCCCTGTACTTGGTGTCCCTTCCTCGCGGAAAATACGCCCCTGCCGGCGGGCCGGATAAATGGCCTTGGCGGGCCGCAAGATTTTTTTTTTTTTTCCTTATCTACATACATGTCCCAAATCAGTGGCTGTGAAATTTGTAAAACCATCAGCCTAATTGCCAGGTGATAAGCACATTCAGAAGAAGAGTAAAGCTACTTTCACACTGAGACTTTTTTTTATGCAAAAATCCTTCAAAAACTCAAGTACCTGAAAAGCTCAAGAAAAATGCTTCCCTATGTTTGTCTATATATGTTTTCACACTGGGGCGTTGCGCTTCTGTTGCGGTGTAAAAACTCCTACTTGCAGTATCTTTGGAGCATGTTCAGTTAAAAAAAACCAAATGCCTCTTCCCATTGAAATCAATGGAAAACGCCTGAAAAGCGCCTCAAAAACATCTCTGAGAAGCGTTTTTGGTGTAGTTTTTAAGTAACGTGTCCTTTAAAAGTTTTTGCCATGTTTTTGCGGCGGATCAGTGTGAAAGTAGCCTTAGGTACTCAAAATTGGCTTAGGTATTTTTTTCAGTATGGATTGACTTTAACCTCACTGGAGGTATTCCCAAGTGTAGCTTGGGGTAAAGTTTCAGCACTACAAGCGGTAACCCCGAGCTACACTCTGGAATACCCTGCAGCGTTGCTCCGGGATCCCTTCTGCACATACCTTGTCCTGCGCTCCCGTGATGTCCCCCCTGCAACATCCCCGGCAATGTCCTCTGGCCGATGTCGGCATCTGACTTTCGGGTTCCGTTCCCTGCGATGTCATGACGTACGGGGCCGGAACTGGTGGGAAATTTAAAAATGTCGAAAAGTGACATTCACTAAATACACTAAAATCACATAGTAAAACATTACTGTATCAAACCATTTCACATACATTTTGTCCCTAGTGCTTTGTCCTGTGCCCTGCCTGCATATTTACTGTTCTTTCTGCCTGGAAACTGAGAAATGTCCCTGGCGTCCAAAAAGCGTCCCTTAAGGTCAAAGGTGGTTTTAGACAAGCTAGAAAACAGCGATAGTAAATTAGAACTACTTGCAGAATTGAGTGATAATGATTCGTGGGGAAATTCGTCATCACACTGAAAACGATTTTGCGACTTTGCTCAGTGATGTGCAAACTTGGCACTCTATTTCAAATTTCAGTCTTTTTGGTTTCATTATATTATTGAATTAAATTTATTATTATATTATAAATATTTATGATTTATTAAATTATAATTTATGATTTTGTGTTTCAAATTTTAACATACCCGGGATGTTTACTGGATTCTTGTTTGGACAGATTTCAGTGAGTTATCCCTAAAAATTTCAGGCCTGCAATTAAAAAACTATATATTTCCATACAAAATAATGTACCGCTTTGAGCACAGAAATACTGACATAATCAGACCGCTAGGGAGGTTAATCCCCCACTCTGTGTTGTGAACCCTCATAGACATGTATAGAGATGATTAGTTTTAGAAGGAAAGTGGATAAATGTACTTTAACCACTTCCCGTCTGGCCCATGTGTATGAACGGCCGGATGGGAGCAGTGCAGGGGCGGGTGGCCATTTACAAAAGGGCCTCCCCGCTCCCTGCTTGTTCGCGCTCCCTGGGAGCGCACAGCACCACGATCCGGTGCCTGCTGTTTTCTCCGGACACGCTGGAACACTGATCGTTGTACGGGACCTGTGTGTGAGGTCCCGATCGTGTAATTACTGATTGGCCAATCAGTTATCACATGCAGAGTAGTAAGCAAGATGTCACTTCTGGCATCATTGCTTACTAGGTGTGAAATCTGTGAATGATCAAAGAGGTTACATGGTACAAGGCTTAGTCACAACAGCCTTGTACCATGTGATGAGCTGTGACCAATCACCGCTCACACAGTATTTCTTAATGGCTGCAAGAACACAGCCAGAGAGAAGGAGAAATGATTGCTTTTACAGCCTTTATGGGTGTAAAAGCAATCAGTGTAAAAAAAAACCCCAAAAAAAAACCTTCATAACCCCCCACAAGTAGTACAGTGTCACTATAATGACACTGTACTGCTAGGGTGACAGTATGTAAAAAAAAAAACAAACCTAAATAATATAAAAAAAAATGTAATTACATTTATTTTAAATATTTTAATTTTTGGTTATAAACTAATTTGTTTTTTTTTTTTTTGCTAAAAAAGATAACTGAATATATTTTGGCCAAGATTTATGAAGAAAGATTATTTGCAAAATTTTATAAGAAAAATACTTTTTTTTTTTTTTATAATTTTTTGACTTTTTCACTTATATAGCAAAACAAAATAAAAATCCCAGTGGTGAATAAATACCACCAAAATAAAGTTTTAGTTGTCTCGAAAAAATGCTAAAAGATTCATATAGGTACAATGCTGCATGACCGCGCAATTGTCATTCATAGTGTGATAGCGCTGAAAGTAGAAAATTAGCCTGGACAGAAAGGGGGTAAAAGTGTCCGGACTTGAAGTGGTTAAACGAACGTGCACTTATCATTTAAAGTGCTTCTAAATAGTTGTTTTTTTCCTTGATGCATTTTCTGATTAGGGTAAAAATCTTGCACTACCTGACCCCTCAATACTTACATGAGTCTATTATCGATAAATGTCCTTGGCTGAGATTGGGGGGTGGGGCCGAGCTGCACTGTGTGTTTATGGGCATACACAACCTGTCTTGGGAAGGAGCCACACATCTGCTCCCATAGCAAGCAACTTGCTATGAGGAGCAGACACAGAAGAGGAAGACCTAAGATTGCCAGAGGACCCCAAAAGAGGAGGTTTGGGGCTGCTCTGTGCAATATCAATGCACAGAGCAGGTAAGTGCAAAGCTCTTTATTTTATTAATAATAAAAAAAAATTATGGCTTTACAATCACTTTAAAAGAAAGTGCTAGATGGATGTTATCTGCATGTTAAATTGAAATCTTATCTAGTTCCCATTGGCATCTAATATATTTTTTCAACCATTATACAGAATGAGAAAAAAGCAATAATGCATATTCTATTTGCTGTTTTTTTTACTTTTTTTTAGGGTGATACCTTTATTTGTTTGCTGTTACTAAAGTCTGACTTTTTGGCAAGGACGCAATGACTGATTCTCATGGTTTTTTGAGTTCTCCACCAAAGAAAACAGTCAGGTTTGGAGGAAACGTGGCAGAGGTCCTATTCATGTATTCACAGGTATTCTGATTTATTTTCTTTTCATAGTATTTTCCAGTACTATTTTTGGTTTCTTTGAATATGTGAGTGCTAGTGACATAAATGGTACCAAACCATTCCATAACAGAATGGCTGCAGATTTCCATTATGATTTTGGTAATACTGTTGGTACTGCATTGTGGTTGTTATGGGACCATCAGAAAAAAGAGAAACTATAGTGCCTTTTAATCAGATGTATTCATTGCTTAACTGCTGTTTTTATATCTGTTTTTTCTATGTGTAAAGTTTGGTTTTAAAAATAAACCTGCATAAATGACAAAGGAGTCACTATAATTTATCTAACGATACAGCACAGTAGTATGAGGCCAGTATGGATATGTTTTTTTTCTTTCTTTGGAAACATCTTTCACCTGTGTCTGGAAATGTCAGGTTAATAAATTGTGTGAAAAACGGGCTTTTTACAAAAGTCTGACCCTCAGTTGGCAGACTGGAGGATAACACTTTATAATATGCATATGCAATATAGTTAATATTTAAATGTTTCCAAGTCTTTTTTTTAAAAAAGTGTATAAGTAAAAAAAAAACAAGAAAAAAAAAACCTACATACAAGGGTGTTTGCAGCATGGATCCGAGCAGCAGCTGCCCCTGCTGGCTCTATGACTGAGACACAATTGATCACATGACTGCTAATTGCTCAGTTCATGGTCTTTAGTGAGTAGAGTGGTGACTGTCAGTCACCAGCTCTCTACTCTGCCCTTCCAGTTCTGGGCTGTGCGGGGTTCGGCAGTGCCTGACCCAGGCTCTCAGAGGGGCACTGAAAGGCTGATCCAGCTGCTGGTCAGGCATCTGGGTGGATACTGACATTATTTTCGAGATCCTTGCAGAGTATGGACTGTCTTTGTGACATCAGCTGACAGTGGGCCTTCGTCCACTGCCAGCTGAAAACAGGTCACAGGAGTGCAGGACTAAGTGCACTCCTGTGATTCATAGGAGAAGTAGGGCCAAAATGGCTTGATCCATATTTCTCTTTTAAGTTTTGTTCGCTAAACACTCTTCCAGATCTTCAGCCGACAGCAGGCTTTATTCCAGCTGTCGGCTGAATTTAGGTCACTGGAGTGCAGAAGTAAGCACTCCTGTGACCCACAGGAGAAGTATAACTAAAAGAACTTTGGCTATTCTGTTTTAACATTTCCAACCAAATACAGGAGACAGGAAAAAAAAGCTGGAAAAATTGCACTTGTAACATGCCTCTAGGGGCTGTACTAGGGGCAGATGCTGCCCAAGGCACCTGTTTTTGCCAATACCTCCCCTACCTTGCTGTAGCTCTGCCGGTATATGTGTAAATGTGCCTACACATGCACACTGTAAAAAGTTCAGACTCTGCTTCACTGAGCAAAGATTCCTGCTTGCCCGCTGTGCCTGTCACACAGGCAGGTGCAATTGCTGGCAGTGCTGTGCTTAGTGACGCTGAATCAGCACTCCTTAGGCTCTGCATTTCTTAAGTGGCTCGACTGCTGCAGCTGCCTGTGTGAAAGATGCAGAGCGTGGGCAGGGAGCTTAAGAATGCTGAGCCTGTGGTGTCTGGTATGGGCAATCCGGCCTTAGTGCTACCCCCTGTGAAAAATGTAGGTCAGACCACTGCCTTTTTCACCAACTTGTGACAAATGGTTGGTCAGCCTCACATTGCGCTGTCACTGACAATGACACTCTCACCCTGCACAAAGATTTTCCAGCTTGTGGGAACACAATCTAAGTGCCAACAGACTGAGAGTGAATGTCTCTGGGTTAAATTAAAGTGTTGCTAAACCCAGGACCCTGCATTTGCTATATCTGGTCTCCCACAGTACACAGAACATGAAAATGCAATTATTTTTACTAAATATAAACTGCAAAATACCTTTTCTCATCAGCAGTTAGAGCAGTCTTATGACTTCAGCAGAGCACTGGTTAAAGCTTGTAGGAGGAGTTTTCTTTTTGCTCTAGGAGGATGCAAAATCCCTGACCCTCTGTCTGAACAGTGCTGATTGCCCTGTGGTGGTGTAATGCCTATGAAATGTGTTGGCCTTGGACCCTTTGTTTCTTGGGAAATTTTTACAATAAAGCATTGTCACCCAAATGCCAGGGGCATGAGAAGTGACAATGTGATTTCTTAGCAAAAGGAACAGTCACAAGATATTCTGCTGAGAGCAAGATAAAAACTTGTTTATGGAATGAACTGTGTTTATGTCATCTAGTAACCTTCCATTAGGAGATACAAACCTGTTTAACTGGTTGCCGACCAGCTACTGTATAATAACGGTGACGGGGTGGCACCCCTGCGCAAAATAGCATTTTCAAACGGCATTTTGCAAAACAGGTAGGGGGTGCGCGCCCCCCTACCCGCACCGCCGATCACAGCTGTGGGTGTCAATCACCGGGTACCAGCCAGTCTTTATCTGCCGGATCCCAGTGATTACCGGCAATCACTGACGGGGAGCATGGCTGCAGTGTTTACACTGCAGCTCTGCTCCCTGTCAGTTCCCAACACACTGATCCTGAGAGCAGAGTTTAGCTCTCAGGATCAGTGTGTTCCTGTGAAGTAGCCCCCGCCCACTAGTAAAACACTCCCCTCACACAGTTAACCCTTTGAATAAAAATGTTAACCCCTTCCTCCCCAGTGCCATTAGTACAGTGTCAGTGTTTTTTTTTTTTTTTTTTTTTTTTTTTTTCCCACTGATCACTGTATTGGTATCATTGGGAATGTAAGTGACCCCAAGTCAGTCGCCCCCAGTGTCAAAATGTCCTCCGCAGTCCCGCCATAAATCGCTGATCACCGCCATAAGTCGCTGATCGCTGCCATTATTCTTATATATAAAAAAAATAAATCCCAGTATCTTTCCCGCCATTTCTAGACTTTCACGTAAACCAATTAATTTACACGTATTGGGATTTTTTTTTTAGCAAAGACATGTTGCAAAATACATTTTGGCCGAAATTTATGACACAATTTGATTTTTACATTTTTTTACTGGACAGGTTTTATAGCAAAAATTCCAAAATACTGTTGTTTTTTTTTTTTTTTTTTTTTTTATAGCGCAAAAAATAAAAAAAACGCACAGGTGATCAAATACCACCAGAAGAAAGCTCATTTTGTGGGGAAAAAAAGGACGTACATTTAATTTGGGTGCAGTGTTGCATGACTGCGCAATTGTCAGTTAAAGTAACACAGTGCCTTAATACTGCTTCCTGACCGCCCTATAGCAGAAACACTGCTACAGGGCGGCACAGGTGCGCAAAATCACACACAATTATGTATATATATAATTTGTGCTCGGGTGTTTTTCATGCCCCTTCAGATGGCGTCAGATTGGCCATCAGTACACCAGTCATTACATTTAACCCCTTGACTGCCAGGAACGCTCATGCACAATAAACCTCCATTGCTAGTATAGTGTTTGAACAGGTCAATATCTTTGATCAGATCAGCACTATACCAGCATTTACATTAGTATAGCGTCTCCAAAAATGCAACGTTAGCGGGATCAGCTCCTGCACCTGCCAGCACCTGCATTTAGCCCCTACGCTTACCCCCCCTTCTCCCCCAGCAAGTGCAGTGTCAGTAGGTCACTGTCACTTGATACATTGCACACAAAACCACAGTGTTCGCAGAATCAGGCCTGATCTCTGTTAACACTTGTTGGTAAATTTTGAGAACTATCATATGCAGCAGAGTGCCAGTACTAGTGCCGCGCTACCTTTTAGTGAACTTGCGAGCACCATTGGTCTAGTACATCTTGGTCTTACACATATCTCTTCGTTTGTAAGCTCCCACGATCAAGGCCCTCAACCCTCTTGTATTGAACTGTATTGTTGCTGTATTGTCTCCCGTTATACTGTAAAGCGCTGATCAAACTGTTGGCGCCATATAAATCCTGTATAATAATAATACCACTGCAGTATGAGTTGGTGATGTGGCGAGTCCCATAAGTCCAGTACAAGCCGGTGCGGTGGTGAGCACAAGTTTTGTCCCGCAGCCACCAAGAATTCGCACACAGGCCCATAGAGCTCCTAATATCCTTCCGGATGTGCTTGCAAATCACGATTTACGGCCTTCAAATTCTGCAGCACCTGTACTTCCCCCATTCACTGTTCAACTCGGAATTCAGGTGGAAATAGCAAATTTAACTACTCCCCTTTAATTTTTGAGCTGTTTTTCATGGAATATCTGTATGCGTTGATTGTGGATCAAAGCAATTTATATGCACAACAATTTATCGCCACCAACCTAAATTCAAACCTTGCCAGACCAGTCGCATGGAAACTCATTATGGTTTCTGAATTTAAATTTTTTTTGGGCATTACTAAAAAAAAATGAATTGCGGTTGTATTGGTCCACAGACCCGATTTATCATATGCTGTGTTCTCTGCTGCTATTGCCAGGCATAGATATGAGAGTATATTGTGTTTTATGCATTTCAATGACAATGCACTCTGTCATCCTTGGGGTAACCCTGAATTTGACCGGCTCCACAAAATTCAGCCCCTCGCAAATCACCTTAACCAAAAAATTGCAGATGTCTATACTCCCCAGCAAAAAATCTGCGTTGATGAGTCGCTCATTAATTTTTCTGGCCGCCTTGTATTCAAACAATTTCTCCCCAGCAAGCGTGCTAGATATGGGGTCAAGATGTAGAAGACCTGTGAGAGGACAACAGGCTATACTTATAAGTTTCGGATTTACGAGGGAGCCCCCGGATGCCCAGACTACATGGGTAGTAATGACAAGATAGTTTGGGACTTGGTGTCATCCTTTTTCCATATGGGGTACCACTTATAGGTGGACAATTTTTATTCAAGCATGCCACTATTTAGACATTTGTTCAGTCTTATAACTGGCACATATGGCAAAGTGTGACCTAATGTGTGCCCACCATTAGAAGTGAGTGGATGCAGGGAGGTATATTTTAATGGTGGGCATACCACACACTTTTTCTGGCAGAGATTTCTTCTCTTTTTTTTATTCAGTCCACAGGCTGCATACAAAAAAAAAAAAAGAACATAGCATATATACCCAACAAGGATCAGCGATGTACTGGTACATCACTGGACTTTGAATGGTTATGCTAGGATAATGCCTACAGCTGCAGGCATCATCCTGGTATCATTTTTTTCAGCCGGCGATCAGCTTTCATATAAAAGCAGTCCTAGTGGCTAATTAGCTGCAGGATTGCTTTTACATTCAGTGGGAGATGATGCCCCCTCTCCCCCGCTGCCTTCCACGGCCTTCTCGGGCAGTCCCGCACCATCGGGGGGAACCTGAGAATGCAGCCGGTGTTTCTGCCAGCTGACCATAGAGCTGATAGGAGACCAGAATGGTGCTAATCATCTCTATAGCCTAAGAAATCAGAAGCTACGAGCATTTCATCACTTCAGTTTTGCAGGATATAAATAGCGCCATTTGTAAATTGGGAAAGCATCTGATCACACCGATTTTGGTTTGATTAGATAATGTAAGGGAAGAGGAGATATCTAAAGTCTGATAGACCCCAGATTTCTGAAAAAAGAATATATGACAATGCCCATTGACGTTATAGGGGATATTTGCATTCCCTGTGATAGCATTAAAAGTGATAAAAAAAAAAAAAAAATTAAAGTTGCAGTGTAAAAGTAATAAAAAAAAATCAAAATAACTTAAAAATAACGTCCCTCCCATGCGCACACACCTGTGTGCACAAGCATTGACCCTGTGCCGGTATGTAAACAGTGGTTGCGCCATACATGTGAGGTATCACTGTGAACGTCAGATCAAGGGCAGTAATTCTAACACTAGGCCTCCTCTGTAAATCTAAAATGGTAGCTTTTAAAGGCTTTTAAATTGTTGCCTATGGATATTAAAAATGTATGCAGTTTGTCGCCATTGCACGAGGCATGCGCAGTTTTAAAGCATGTCATTTTTGGTATCGATTTACTCGGCATACCATCATCTTTTATATTTTACCAAATAATTGGCCAATATATTGTGTTTTTGTGCGTTAAAAGTAAAAAAAGTGTATTTTTAAAAAAAAATTGCTTTTGAAAAATCAATGCGCTAGTACTATGTGCCCTAAAACATTGTAGTACCCACCATTTTATTCACTAGGGTGTCTGCTTTAAAATAATATATGTTTGGGGGTTTAAATTAATTTCCTAGCAAAAAATACTGATTTTCATGTGATTTTCATTTCATGTGAAAAAAAGTGTCAGAAAAGGCTTGATCTTCAGGTGGTTAGAAGAGTGAGTGATGTGTGGCATAAACTTATAATGCTGGGCATAAAACGCCCCCAACCCCCAAAACGACCCCTTTTTGGAAAGTAGACACCCCAAGGAATTTGATAAGAAGCATGGTAAGTATTTTGCAGATCTTATTTGTTGCCACAAGTTTTTGGAAAATGAAGAAAAAAAACAAAAACATTTTTTCTATTCTTTTTTTATATTTCAAAACCGTGTGAGAAAAAATGAGATCTGCAAAATACTCACCATGCCTCTTTTTAAATTCCTTGGGGTGTCTACTTTCCAGAAAGGGGTCATTTGGGGGGGGGGTTGGTGCTATCCTGGCATGTCAGGGCCTTAGAAACTGTGATAGGTAAGTAAAAGCTGTGTAAATTCCATCATCTATACCATAGTTTGTAGACGCTATAACTTTCACACAAAGCAATCAATATACACTCATTGCGATTTTTTTTTTTTCTGACAAAAAACATGTAGCAGAATACATTTTGGCATAAATTTATAACTAACTTTGAGTTTACTATATATTAAAGCTGAAAGTAAACAATATAGTTTTTCTTCAAATTTTTTGAAGAATTATTTTTGTTTATAGCGTGAAAAATAAAAAGCGCACAGGTGATAAGATACCACCGAAAGAAAGCTCTATTTGTGTAAAAAAAAAGAACATAAATTTCGTTTGGGTACAGCAGTGCATGACCGCACAATTATCAGTTGAATTAGTGCAGCGCCGAGTGGCAAAAAGAGGCCTGGTCAGGAAGGGGGGTAAATCCTCAGGAGGGCAAGTGGTTAAAGACATCCAAGTTAGAAATCCTTAAGTCTGGGGGAGATGAAAAGAGGTTTTGGGGTAGATAAGAAGCAAAAGTGTGACTTTTCAGATAACGAATATGGTGGTTGAACATGACTGTTATCCTCACGGAACCCTTCTGCTAGCCCCTCCTGTGGTGGGTTTGGCACCACCCACTATTGGACTTCTTCCAGAAATAGGGTTTATAAGGCAGAGGTCTGGGCAAGACCTGTAGAAGCTCCCCTAGTGGCCAGAGGATGCTCTGATGCTAGGATTTTTACAAGGCTATATGGGCTCATCAACTGGTCGCGCCTATGGCTTCTACGTGACCCCCTGGACAGTCTGGTCCCGATTGGGATTTGTTCCTCCCAGCTTCTACATAGCTTTGGTAATGTATTTATTCTATGCTTTCAAATGGTGTGTCTATATCATGCTGTAATACTCACATTATTATTGGTGTGTGTTATTATGCAGATTGTAATGACTATAAGATATATCCTCCTGTGTGTCGTGTGATAATAAAAGTGGAGGTTTTGAGAGTGCAAGAATATTGCAGTTGGATTCTGTTATTTCTAAGAGTGCTGGGAAAATGCTATGATGTGCCAAGGCAGGTATTCATTGGGTAGTTGGTCTTTCACAATGCATTGAACATATAATGGTTTAAATGCTGATTAAAAGTACCTGCACGACTGCATGTTGATTGTGTGCATGTATATGACTTGTTTTTAGTAATTGCACCCAGCATCACTATTACATCTGGTCACATGTACTCTACCAAGTAAAAAAAAAAACAAAAAAACCTCAAGCAATACACACTAAACTGAGCATGTGCATGTGGCTACGGGTTCATACTGTCTTACCAGGAGATAAGAAATGGACATTTGAACAAGAGGAGGGGCAGAAAAAACAGGCTCAAACATCCTTTTTACACAATGCAGAGGATTAACCCCTTAGATTCCACAGTGAGTATAACAAGCATGCTTTACTGTATATGCAGACTGATTTTACTGTTGTGGGTTTAGTAACACTTTGAGCAAATAACTCTTTACTGCCACCAACTACTTTTATCAAGAAGGAGCAAACGTTCAGAATATTAGCAATGACCGTTCTGACTAAACCTTTGTACACATGCTGTCACTGCAGACAAGCATATCTATAGATTTACCATGTAGTAGCACTCTTCAAGAGACAAGGATTCTTTAAGTTTTGCATTGGTGCACTGAGTTTTTGTTAGCGCATTTAGAGACAGTTTTAAAACTTTTCTAAATATTCAATATTGAAGGTAAAAAATGGTTTAAATAAAATCTTTACAGGAGGAAAAAATATGTATACAAAGGTGACAGAGACAACAATTCAACAGCAAAATAAGTGGTTGAAAAATGGAAATACTGTACTTATCAAGTTCTATTTCAGTAGCTCTCTAAAGACTTGACTTATTTACCTTCTTTTGATGGCACACAAGAGCTATCAACTGCAGGGCAGCCCCTCTGTGCTTGTCTTCGAGGGAGGTGTTGACAGAAATGATCTGACCATTTAAGCAGACGAGGCATGGCCATAGAATTTCACTGTACTTATGAACATGCCACGAATCCAGTTTTTTTTTATCGGATATATCATCTTTGAATACCTACAGGTTAGTCTGCTAATTTGTATATTATTGTCCAGCATGCAATTACATTTTGAATTTATATAAATGTTTGTGTGTTTGGATTTAATCAATGCTCATTAATGGATGTAATTAAATATGTCCTTATAGTGTCTTTACTATTATTTTTTCATGACTTATGAAGTACGCTGAAGTTATT
>NW_028318758.1:982500-985000 GCF_062004578.1 Staurois parvus
TCCATCTTTTCTTGGCTTCTTTATGCACATTAATACAAATGTTTAGCTGGGGTGCCCAAACTTTCGATCCCCACTGTATATATATATATATACATACATACATACACACACACACACACACACACACACACACACACACACACATATATATATATATATATATATACACACACACATATATATATATATACACACACACGTGTGTTTGTGTATGTGTATATATATATATATATATATATATATATATATATATATATATATATATGTGTGTGTGTGTGTGTGTGTGTATATTGTGACAGTGTGGTGATCAGTCACTCAGGATTCTCAACAAGGCATGTTGAGGGGCTCCAGGGTAAATGTTTGATATGGAGGAAAGTGGCTTTTCACTCTCCTTTGTTTGTAAGGTCTGTTTTGGGAACTGGAGCTTGGAGATTTCAAAGAGATCTGGGGGGGATGAAATCTCCAATCCTGGGACCAGGTGTTGGAATAGGCCAGGAGACTGATTGCACAGGTGTGTGCAGGCCTTTAGAGAGAGTCAGGACCAGGGTTCTGGGCTCCACCCCGGCAGATAGGAGTCAGGAGGGCTCCACTTGGAAGACAGGAGGTCACTGCCTTGAAGTCAGGTGGGCTTCACCTAGGAGAGGTGGAAGCCAAAAGCAGCAAGGGGCTGCTAGAGACTAGCTGTGTGCTAGTGGCCATAATTCTTGAAGAAGTCTGCAGGAGACAGACATCAAGCTGAGTGTAAGCCAGGAGGCTGAATCATTGTTTTGTTTGGTGGATACCCCTGTGTGGGAAAACTTCTGTTTTGAACTTTCGTTTAAATAAAAGTGGGCAAAAAGGCCCTTTAAAGAAAGCGTGTAGCTGTGTGCGTTTAAAAGCTCTACCACGTTGAAGCGAGTTCCCACATATGGTGGAGGATGCGGGCAAAATTGGAGATCCCAGCGATTTGAAGTTCATCAGTTATATGAACTGTTTGGTGCATAAGTCTGCACTATCTGTGTGTGCAGGTGAGGAGAACCTGCTAGTAAAAAGGACTTTGCCTTAAAGAGACCGTGTTCCATGGTGTTGCTTAACTGTGTAACACACTGCTGTGTGCATGACTGCAAAGATGGGGCGGTCACAACAGAAAAATGAGGCAATGTTTGCTGAGATGAGAGAGAGAGCCCTGTGGCTAGGGGGTTATATACCGCATGCCCCAGCCAAGCCGGGAAATTTAGATGTGGGTGAATCTGCTGTGGACTGGTGCAAGCGGCACCTGGCAGCATTGAACCAACCTAAAGAGGAAAGCAAGCCAACCTTCAGTGCAAGGAGAGAGCTGCAGGATGTCCATACCTGGGAGAGGGGTGTTGTCACCCATGGCAACGCTGCTGCAGTTAAACCAGTAGCTGTTGTGAAAAATGTGAATGTGTCACGGCTTGAGAGTTGGTCCAGCAGAGAGAAGCCTATGCTATGTGCAAGGAGAGGAGCTGACCAGAGGCCAGGACCAAGAGTGAAGGCCCATAGCAACACAGTCGGGCTGTCTGTGTACAGGGGGCTATGTCGTATAAGGATTGTGGCAAGTGGCATCAAGAGGAGCCAATACAGCATGTTAGCCAGCGAAGTTCTGCTTGGAGAGTGCAATCTCCCATGGCGACCGGAGAAAAAATATTGCCTGGAAGGAGGAGCTGCATTGGAGATGTGGCTCAGTATCCCAATAAAGAGAAGTGCAGAAATATACCCTGCGTGGAATGTGGTCAGTGGGGGCATGGGATCTTTTCCTGTCCCAGACTCTGGAATACCACTGATACTGGGCAAATGTCTACAACATCAAGCCCAGATTCTTGTTTGAAAATGTTGGCGGCCGCCTCTGGCAACAGGGAGGAAGTTCCTGTTGGGCCTGCAGGGGGTGCCAGAGAGTCCATGGAGCCTATGGAGGCATCTGTTACTTCACCTTGGGGCAAGGGAAAAGTTGCCAAGGAAAGTGCAGTTGAGGATGCATTTATGAGACAACGCACTCAAATGAAGATGGTGACATCTACTACTGTGGTGGGTAAGACTGTGTGTGATAAAACCATGGCTGGGACTGTCATGTTGAGAAGGACTGGTTATGAGACTGTCCATTCTGATGTAGGAGTGACCCCAGTTAGTTGGGCCACTGAATGTGCTTTTGAGAGTGACTTTTCCCTGTGCAGTGCCTTGTACAGTGGGGAGTTAGGGGTTAACGTAAAACCTGTGCATGGTTCTCAAAAAGACAGTGATGTCACTAATATGTGCCAGTCACAGGTTGGTAGTGGGCTAGTACAGCCCACAAGAGCTACAAATTCTGATGTTGTTGTTGATGAAAAATGTACTGCTGTTGGGAAAACCCTGAGCTCTTGCAGTGCAAAAGCTGTAATTAAAGATGGGTCATTTCCCATAGCAAGTGGTGGTAAGACAGCACAGGTGTCCTTGGACATCTCCAGGGGTCTCCGTGTATTGGAGCCGGAGGTTGCCCTGGACAACTGCGATGTCACTCTGGTGG
>NW_028318758.1:1362500-1385000 GCF_062004578.1 Staurois parvus
CTGTTAAGGAGATACACCTTCTCTGTTTATCCTGTTTACCATTATTGAAAGTAAAAGAAAATCAACAATTTTAGGTGGTCCCCAGAATAGTAATGGCAGGGAAATCTTCTAATGGGGACTAGTGACCCATTAGTTCTTGTGACCTTGGGGTCCCCGAGGGATTCCCTTAATTTGCAGGGATTTCCTCTCGCTTCCTTTTTGGCGTAGAGACAGGAAGTGAAGGGAGATCTCTGCAATGGGACACAGATGGTGAAAAAAAATCTGACTGGTTGTAACCCTCCCTTGCTCTAACGAAAATGAAAAAGGTTTTAGCTATAGTTTTACTTTAACCATTAGCCGCCCGGCCAATGGCCGTTTGGCGGCTTCAGATGTGCCTCTTCATTCCGGGTGCACGCCATTTGGCGTGCTCCCGCACATGCGCCGTTTGCGGTAATGCAGAGCGGCGCAGCAGCGGGATCTGTCACGGGCCGTGCACCTCGGACACGGCCGATGACAGATCCGAGTACCGGCTCCCGTTGCTGGTACCATGTGACCTGCTGTGACCAATCACAGCAGGTCGCATGACAGTTGTATACAATGGATGGCTTCATTCATGATGCCATCCATTGTATACTAGTGCCTAGCTGTGAATGGTCACAGCTAATCACATGCACATGTCATGTGATTAGCTGTGACCAAATCACAGCTAAGCACAAAAAAAAAAAAAAAAAAAAAAAAAGCTGAATCGATTTCATTCAGGTAAATGCTTGCTTATAGTAAAGTAATTCTTTGCTATAAGCAATTTGTGTAAAAAAAAAAAAAAAGAAAAATACTGATCACTTCCCCAAAGTAGTAGTGTTACTATGGTAACATTGTACTACTTTGGTCATAGTAAAATATGAAAAAAAAATCTTAAAAATAAAAAAAAGTAATAAAAAATTAAATATAATAAAAAATTGAAAAAAATAAAAAAAATATATATATTTTTTTTCATACTGTCACCAGTCAGTGTCCCTGAGTTAACCGCCATGCCAGTTATATGATGACGCTGTACTGCACTGGTGACAGTATGTAAAACAAAAAAAATAGTGAAAATAATTTTTTTAATTTTTTCATTTTCCGAAAAATTATGACATAAAAATACAACTTCAAAAAACTCGCCATGCCTCTTATGAAGTACGTCGGACTGTCTACTCTGCAAAAAGGGGTCATTTGTGGGATATCTGTACTGTTCTGACATTCTTGGACCTCAAGAAATTAGATTGGCTGTCAGTACTTCAGGATTGATCAATATTCAGATCTATACCATAGTTTGTGAACTCTATAACTTTCCTACAAACTAAAAAATACATCCTAATTTGGGTTATTTTCACCAAAGACATGTAGCAGAATACATCTCGGCCTAAATTTATGAAGAACAATTATTTATTTGTAAACTTTTATAACAGAAACAAAGAGAAATGTGTTTTTTTTTTTCAAAATTTTTGGTCTTTTTTTGTTTAGCAAAAAATAAAAACCCCAGCGGTGATTAAATACCACCAAAAGAAAGCTCTAGTTGTGTGAAGAAAATGATAAAATTTTAGTTTGGGTACAGTGTTGTATGACCGCGCAATTGTCATTCAAAGTGTGAGAGCGCTGAAACCTGAAAACTGGCCTGGGCAGGAAGGTGTAAAATTGCAAGGTATTGAAATGGTTAAGTACTGGCTGATGTTTCTTTGTTCAATGTTTATTTGTAATGTTTTACAGTACAAAAGAGAAAATGTAAATGTGCACTTTTTAGTGCAAAATTGAAAATATGAGCTTTAACCACTTGCCTACCGGGCACTTATACCCCCTTCTTTACCAAGCCAATTTTCAGCTTTCAGCGCTGTCACACTTTGACAATTGTGTGGTCATGCAAGATTGTACCCATATGAAATTTTGATCATTTTTTTCTCACAAATAGAGCTTTCTTTTGGTGGTATTTAATCGCTGCCGGGCACTTTACTTTTTGTGCTATAAACAAAAAAAATTGCAAAAAAATTTGAAACATTTCATAATAGAAACAAACTTTTTTTTTTTTTTCAAACAGGTAATTTTTCTCCTTCACTGATGTGCGTTGATGAGGCGGCACTGATGGGCACTGATAGGCAGCACTAATGAGGTGGCACGGATAGGAAGCACTGATAGGCAGCACTAATGAGGTGTCACGGATAGGCGGCACTGATAGGTGGCACTGACTGGCATCACTGCTGGGCACTGACTGGCAGCACTGCTGGGCTGCACTGATGGGCACAGGTGGGTGGAACTGGTGGGCACAGGTGGGGGGCACCGATCATCAGGGCACTGATCATCAGTGCTCTGATGATCAGTGCCGATCCCTGTTCTGACAACTGCCGGTTCTCGGCCGTACTTTCCTCACGCTCTGACAGCGTGAGGAAAGTGCAGCTGAGAACCGGCAATTGCATTTCCCGGTGATCAGCATGTCATTGGACACTGCTGATCAGGTGGTAAAAGGCCGCTGTGATTGGCCTTTTACCACATCACGGAGATTGCCGTGTGCGCGCCCCCAGGGGCGCGCAGGAGAGCGTGTTCTGGGAGGACGTCATTTGACTCCCTCCCAGAATTGGCCGGCCGCAGTGTAGCCGTCATTCGGTTATCTGCGGTTGGCAAGTAGTTAAGAGAAAAGGGATTCTAAGATGACACCCAACCTTTCTGAGAAAATATGAGAACATTGGTGGCAGAGAGATTGTGTATCAATACTATATGAAAGCCGGTTTCCATATACTGTACATAACGGTCATGTAGCTATTTAGTAAGAATTTGATGTCAACTGATTTGCACTGGTGATAAGCACTGGTGGTCTAGTAATATTTGACATATAATAACTGCATTTTGTCTTCTCCTCAGATTCAACACCTAATTCGGCACAAGAAACGTCACAGCCTTCAGAAGGTATTACTTTTTTTTTCTTTGGTAACTTATTAATGTCCATTTTACACTTGAAGCTTTCTCCCCTTCAGCTGTCAGGTGCACGACTAATTTTAAGAAATATATTTTATATTATAAACAATGTGTTGTTATAAGACACTTTTTTTTTTTTGCAAAATTATACAAACATTAAAACATTCCATCTTCCAAAATATACTTTATCCTTTTCTCCCTTCTATCTTCTATGACCCTCCTATGACCCTCCCTCCCCCCTCCACCGTTATCTTAATGTACTCTATCTGTATTCATTTCTCCATAGATTGTTGTTCCAATCGATCTCATCATGATCTCTTAGGCTTTCTCCTTTACTTTAGTATTGTATAAGATTCTGAGGTTTTATACTTTAACTAAACACTCCCAAGTTCTTTTAAATATTCCCATCTTATCCTCTTCTAAACTTCTCAGTTTTTCCATTCTGAAAATACCTTACACTCTATCTATCCAATCCACCAACCTCGGAACCTTTGCCACCCACCAAAATTTTGGTATCAAACCCTTTGCTGCACTGGTTAAATGGTACAGTACTTTATCCCTTTTTACTTCCGCCATGGGTTTAGAATAGTAGAACAGAGGGGCACATGTGCAGCCGGCTCCTGGATGGACGTGGTCTGATCCTCGCTCCATCCACCCGCCAGACATATCGCGACATAAACCGGCTGATTACAAAGATAAAGGGTGTACAACCCTCAATGTTCATGCCTCGCCGCCGCAAAAACCCCTGGACAGCCAGGGAGATTAACAAAATTCTTCCCTGCTGTCACAGCAGGCATCCAAGATGGCGCCGGCTGTACAGCTAACGGACATAGCAGCCATGAGGGGGACAACACATCCCAGCATCCAGACGTCAGGCTGAGATCTTCTCTATACCCTGGGGACCCGGGTGAGTTATCTCCTCCCCTGTCTCCCACCACAAGCAGCCCAGCCAAATCTAGACCATGACTAGAAACTGACTATCTGCCTGTCAAACTCTCATCCCTCCATCACATCATCACAATACTGATTCATCTGTGATACAATCTTTCCCAGCTTCTGACCAGTTTATCACCGAAATAAGCATGAAAAACATGCTCTTATGCCTGTGACAAACACTACATAGCGATTTGACAGCAACACTATCCCAGATCTCCAATGTGGTTCAGCAGCAAGAACACAGATTACGCCATATTGAAACGAGAATGGGAGAAATAATTACAGCGCATAATGACCTAATTGACTCACACGCAGACCATATGACTGATATCGAGCAAATAAATCTGAAACTAGCGGATTTAGAGGACCGCTCAAGATGCAACAACATCAAATTCAGAGGTATTCCTGAAAATATTGCCAACGACACACTACTGCCATATATCCAACAATATATGAAACACCTCATCCCATCTTTCTCAGATATGGAGCTCGCCATAGATCGAGCACACAGAATACCCAAACTATCATTCTTATTGGCATCAATCCCTAGAGATGTTCTGGCCCGCATCCACTTTTAACACTTAAAAGAAAAACCCCCTCCACTCCCGCCATCACATGCAAATCTCAGATTATTCACAGATTTGTCAAAGGCCACACTCCTTAACCGTAAAAAGCTGGTTACCATCACCAAAGCCTTACGAAACCATGGAATCAGTGGGGTTTCCCCACAAAACTGACCGTCAAACATCACGGTAGAATATATACAATCAAAAATCTAGAAGCAGGCATCGACCCTTTTAAAGATCTGGAACATAATACCCGTGGAACCCCACCAATCCACCTCTACCAATATGCAACAAATAGAGGCAGAGTGATTCTGACACATTACACTCTCAATCCACCTCAAACACATCACCTCGGGCACTATACAACAACCTACTAATCTCTGGCAAACGGCCCTTTACCGAATATCTTCATGTTACAAAATACTGTTTGGCATGACCTCTTTCAAGGTCAATGCTTGTTCATACCCCCCTGTTTTGAAGTAGCACACCACGCTACTCATGTTACTTGCATTTTCAGCAAGTTTTTTTTTTACCGCCCTTCACCTCCTTCCCCTCCTGCACCACCAGTCGACCATCCGAATCAGCTGTTCAACTGAAAACTGCAAAACAACATGGAATACATCCCCTGACTCAACGACCGAGCCAATACCACATTACCATGCCTGTGGAATTCTCCCACGACCACATTTATCCAACTTCTCTCAACATACCAAGAAACAGCTCGCCTACTCAACTAACCAAGTCAACGATCTGCAAATATGATTAACATAACATCTCTTAATGTTCGTGGCTTAAACTCCCCCTTTAAGAGATCGATGCTCCAAAAGGAAACCCTCGCATTTCATGCTGACGTATTCTTCCTACAGGAAACACATTTTGCATCAACCAAGACTCCTAAATTACACCTGCATCGATTCTCTCACATTTATATGGCCACTAACTCCAAGAAAAAAATGGTGTCATTACAGCCATAAGACACAATTCCACCACATCTGAGAAATAGCAGACCCTCAAGGTCGCTACCATATCTTAATCTGCAAAATCAACGATATTCCCTATACTCTGGTAAACGTTTACGGTCCTAACAACAATCGGATGCAATTCTACAACAAACTCCACTCCACCATCTCTTCTCAAAAACAAGGCAGACTTCTCATCGGGCGGAGACTTCAACGTCATCGGCAACCCACTTCTTGACTCTTCCTCCAACAAACGATCCCTCAAACATAATTTCAACCGTTTCTTACATGACCATGATCTCTATGACATCTGGCGATGTCAACATAGCACAGAAAAAGACTACACCTACTACTCCTCATCTCACTTATCCTATTTCAGAATTGACTTCTTTGTTACAGACAAATGGACTCTACAACATGTAACGTCATCCAAAATTGGCATCATAACCTGGTCAGACCACGCTCCAATCAACATAACCCTGGACAACAATTAACATTCTTCAATCCCTCGCATCTGGAGACTGAATTCTTCGATATTGAAGAACCCAGATAACAAAAAGCACCTGCTAGAGGCTCACAACATATTTTTTGAATTTAATGCCATACCTGATATCTCTATAACCACACTGTGGCCCGCTTACAAAGCATACATGAGAGGTATCCTCATACAACTAAATTCCCACATCACTAAACAAAGAACCCAACAAATTAACCAACTTCTAACATCCATAAAACTAAAAGAAGAAATCCACAAAAAAAACCAAACTCCTCCACATCTGCATCCCTAGCCTCAGACAGAAATAAAGTCTGAACCCTACTACTTTACAAATATGACCTTAACCTACAAAAAATGAAAGCAAAATTTTATTCCCTAGGTAACAAGGCAAATTCGCTATTAACGAAACTTAAACATTAACGTCTCTAATCCAAAATATCTTCAATTCAACACCCAACACATACATCTCTCAGAAATCCGCAAGACATAGCCAGTGCTTTCGCGACCTATTACCAAACACTATATAATATCAAAGATGACCCGGACACAACCCAACCAACCACTACATCCATACAAAAATTCCTAAACACTACTAATCTCCCCCAACTTACTCCATCACAACTCGCTTCTATTTCTACCCTAATTTCTCCCACAGAAATACAAAAAAAACATAAAAACTTTACCCCTTAATAAATCACCAGGAAACAATGGCTTCACTAACAAATTTTACAAAACATTTGCCCCTTAACTCACACCACACCTAACCGATCTCTTCAACCATGCCGCTTCTACGGGTGAATTCCCCAATGAAATGCTACAGTCCTAATTACAACTATACCAAAACCCGGCAAAGACCCCCAACTTGTCCAGAACTACAGACCGAACTCACTGCTACACAGACATAAAACTTTATGCCAAAATAATAGCCCTAAGACTACTTCCCCACCTTCCTACATTAATTCACCCAGCCCAAGTGGGATTTATCCCTGGTCGCCAAGCACCAGACGCAACCAGAAAACTCATATCCCTCCTCCACAAATTAGAAACCACCAAACAACCCTCTCTATTCCTATCCCTGGACGCAGAAAAAGCATTCGTCCGAATACAATGGCAGTTTATGAAACTAACCCTTCAAAAATTCGGAATTGCAGACTGGATGCTTTCTGCAATCCTCTCCTTTTTCTCCAACCCATCAGCTAGAGTATTAACAAATGGCACACACTCACAGCCCTTTCACATTTCCAACGGCACTAGGCAAGGTTGCCCCCTATCCCCCATAATCTTTTCCTTACTCATTGAACCCTTGGCTTCAAAATTCAGAGATGACCCAACATTCACAAAAATTAGCCTATTTGCAGATGACATACTAATGACTAACCCACACAAATTGCTCCAAACGATTCTTTCACATCTTCAAAGCTATTCGGAAGTATCATATTTCAAACTCCGTGAACCCAAATCTTCTATCCTAAATCTCCACACGCCTACTAAGACCTAAAAAGTTCTAATCAAACAATTCCCCTTCTCTTGGGAACAACACAGCATCCCCTACCTGGGAATCAAACTCACCACTATGACAGATAAGCTGTACGCCTCAAACCACAAACTATTACTCGAATCCATCCCACGAGAACTTAACAATCTTAGCACATCAACACTGTCAGGGATCTCCTCGATCCCTGCCGCGATGGTCCCGGCGCAGGCGCAGTGCACCGCCCTGTGCAGGGACACGGGCACTAGGTCCGGGCCGGCCGCGGCGTTCGAGTTCGCGCATGCGCAGTAGAAGCCGCGGCCGCCCGCTGGGCACCAATGGCAGCGCAGGGCGGGATATTTAAATGGCCCTGAGCTGTCATTCAGTGCCTTCTGGTCTTCCCTGCATCCTGTGAAGCTGTGAACCTGTACCTTTGTAAGTTTTGACCCGGATTGTACCTGACCTTGCTGCTTTCTCCTATTCTGACCCTTGCTTTGCCTGACCTCTCTCTTGAATGCCCCTGATTGGATTTGACCTGCTGTTGCTGACCTGGCGTGTGACCCGACCATTCTATGCCCGCTGCCTTGTACCTTGCCGTCCCGGCCCGTCTGACCTTGCTCATCCATCATCCATCCCTTGCAGTGGGGTCTTCTGACCTCCTCACATCAGACTCTTCCCCGTGGGAGCCCTTGGCGCATACCACTACCACTGACGGACGCACCCAGTAGCCACGACCTGGTCTCGGGGGGCTCCAAGTCCATCCCCACCATCAGGGGCCCTGGTGAATAAGCACCCTGGGACTTAGATTCCGTGCGCTGGGGACGCCTATTCAGTGGAGTGCTAGTGGTACCGCCAGGCGGTCCCTTACAAACACTATCGAAACATATTCCTCACACTCCCCATTCCCATCCCCAATACCTTCTCCAAACTACAAGCAATACTTGCCAAATTCCTCTGGAATTAAAAAAAAAAAAAAAAAAAAAAACCCCAGATGTACTACAAATCTTTTAATACGCCCAACATCCAGAGGAGGAGCAGGTCTCCCACATTTAAAATCATACTATAAGGCCACTCTTCTAGACCAAATTTATTTTTGGTGGCACCCAACTAAAGAAAAATGGTCTACCATGGAAACACTCTCACACCTCCTGCTCACACCACATAACATACTGTTCTCACCACAAACACCTCAGACCAAAATTCTACTCAAACACCCATGCATTCAATCCTCCCTACAAGTTCGGTATGAGCTCTTCACCTTCAACTCGACAGATGCCAAGCACATACCCCAATCACTACACTACACCTCATTATTCCTTCCTTAAACTTGCTACAGTGGGAAAACCGAGGCATATCTCTTATACAAGACCTCTATACATCTCACAACGTAGATTCCTTTTCGACTCTTCAGAAGAAATTTAACCTCCTGACACTGAGAACTTCACCTACCACTGCTAGCTCACTCCCTACAAAAGGTAAACGTTCCACACTTTTTTGAAAATTCCTACCACTGCATACCAATTCCTTAACAAAATACAATACCTGAGAAAAGGGATTTCAACTTTCTACACATACATAACCAGCTCACAATTTACCCTACAAACTATCTCTCTAATCAACTGGGAGAAACTTCTCTCACAATGAATGCTACCGCACACATGGTAAAAAACCTTTAACATTGCCCATAAAGCTTCTCGATGTAGCTCCCACTGGGAATCGTTCATGAAAATTTTACACTAATGGTACTTAACACCCATTAAACTCTTTATATTACCCTCAACACTAATCCGCTTGCTGGAGACAATGCGGAGAAACAGGATAAACTCTCGATATACTTTGGACGTGTAAATCTCTCAGATCTTGCTGGAACAGCGTTTTCCAACTGATCTCAACACTAACTGAAACCCCAGTAACACTAAACTCTGCTCTTGCACTCCTCCACATTGGAATTGACAAATTCCCTAGAGATTCTTGTACTATTATCCACACATTAGCAGCTGTTAAGACCAACCTTACTAAATTATGGAACTCTTCCAAAATTCCCTCTCTCACTTCACTTATAACAGATCTTAACTTCCAATGTGATATGGAAAGAAGATCAGCTCTCAACAATTCCTCCTACACACACGTTCAAATACCAATGGTCTCGATGGCTACAGAACCCAAACTGTTCCGTAAAATGCTGATAAATTAAGTGTACAATACTAAGACCCTTTACCCTAGACTGGTGCTTTGGCCCCCCCCCTTTTTTTTTCCCTACCCCCTCCCCACCATACCCTTCCATCCCTGTTCCTTACCCCCTTTATATAATATACACACCCATATATGGTTCACACCAAACCGAGCATACCTCTCAGGTCAATGCAAGTTACGTTTACAATGTCCCCAGCCAAATGGTGCAGAATTTATTTCGCACAAAATGTATTGCTGTAATTGAATATGAACCGTAATTTCGTACCTTGTTTTGTACCTAAATCTTTAAATAAAAACATTGAAACAGAATAGTAGAACAAACATCTCAGTGGGTCTCCCTGAATATCTTCCCCACATATTTCCTTGATTTAATTAGCTATTTCCCTCCAAAAACCTGTATCCTCGGCCAACTCCACCAGATGTGCTCCATATTACCCTTTTCTCCACATCCTCTCCAACACCATGGTGAACTTGCCCCCTGCTGTTTATGGGTTATACTAGGTGTTAAACACCATCTAGCCAAGCATTTGTAGTTCATCTCTACTGTACGCATGTTTATTGCCTTATGTGTTAGGTTAAAAATACCTTCCCTTTTCTTAGGGTTGATTTTTTATTCCTAATTCCCTCTTCCATTTACCTAAATATCCAGAGGGCTCTAGATCCTCTACGTCCACAAGGATTTTATATATCATCGAGATATGTTTTGGGCCTAATTCAGCATTCGTTAGTTTTTCAAACGGGTTCATTTTTCCTACATCCGTCAGTGGTTTTGGTAAATCTGCAACAAAATGAGACAACTGGTTGTAACCAGTTGTCTCATTTTGTTGCAGATTTACCAAAACCACTGAGGGATGTAGGAAAAATGAACCCATTCATCCATTCTTACAAACAAATCCTTATTCTTTTTTAAATTCTGCAACGTGCACAATCTCCCCCCTTTCACAATATCTTTCAAACATGCATTTTTATCCTTTATCCATCTTCCACTTATTTTGACATTTCCTGGTGCAAAAAAATCTGTTCCTACTAATGGTATCAGTAGTGAATTAAATTCCCATTTTTCCTTATTGTGTAATCTATCCCATGTGTCCAACACTATTCTGGTCAGTTTACTCGTTTCTACATCTAATGTGGGAAACCCATGAGGTATCCAAATAATTTTATTTAATTGTGATTTACTTAATTCTCCCTCTAACTTTACCCAACATTTCCCTTGTGAATTAAAAAAACACAATATCACCCGTGACAATATTACCGCTGTATAATACTTCTTTATATTCGGTAACCCCAGTCCTCCATTAGCTTTTACTCTACATAGCATTTTATAAATAATCCTAGGAATCTTATTTGCCCATATGAACTTGGTAATCATCTTTCTAATTATCATAAAAAAGGTTCCCGGTAAAGATATTGGGAGCATCTGGAACTTATACAGAATTTTTGGTAGTATCACCATCTTGACTAAATTACCGTATTTTCTGGCGTATAAGATGACTTTTTACCCCTTGAAAATCTTCTCAAAAGTCGGGGGTCGTCTTATACGCCGGTAACGGCATGCTGACACTTTTTAGGGGGGCGGCGCGGTGCTTCCAACAGAAGGGAAACTAAGTACAGGGGTGGGCAGGGGCTGCTGTCTCTTACCTGGCTCCGGTCCCACGACGATCCGGTCCAGGAAGCGCGGCTGCTCCTTCCTTCGGTTCGTCCACTGGATGTTTGCGCGGCTGCTCGGCTCCGCCTCCTCACCGGTGATTGGCCGCCAGAACTGTAGCTCAGGAAAGGCACACAGGCGGCCAATCACAGGCGAGGAGGCGGAGCTGAGCGGCCCCGCGAAAATCGAGTGGGGATGCAGGTAAGTGTGCCGTGCTTAGGTGCTGCTGCAACCACATATGCTGGCTGCAGCAGCACCGTACTGGAACAGGGGTCAGCAAGTGTCAGTGGGAGGAATAGTGCCCCATCGTTGGTGTCACTGATAGCAATGATGGGGCATTATTCCTCCCATTGACACCAACGATGGGGCACTTTTCCTCCCCCCCATTGACACCAACGATGGGGCACTATTCCTCCCCCCCCACTGACACCAATGATGGGGCACTATTCCTCCCCCCCACTGACACCAATGATGGGGCACTATTCCACCCCCCACTGACACCAATGATGGGATACTATTCCTCCCCCCCCCCCCCCCCACTGACACCAACGATGGGGCACTATTCCCCCCCCCCCACTGACACCAATGATGGGATACTATTCCTCCCACTGACACCAAAGATGGGGCACTATTCCACTGACACCAATGATGGGGTGCTATTCCCCCCAATGATACTAATGATGGGGCACTATTCCTGCCACTGATACCAATGAATGGGCACTATTCCTCCCACTGACACCAATGATGGGACACTATTCCTCCCACTGATACCAATGATGGGGCACTATTCCTCCCACTGATACCAATGATGGGGCACTATTCCTGCCACTGACACCAATGATGGGACACTATTCCTTCCACTGACACCAATGATGGGGCACTATTCCTGCCACTGACACCAATGATGGGGCACTATTCCTGCCACTGACACCAATGATGGGACACTATTCCTTCCACTGACACCAATGATGGGGCACTATTCCTTCCACTGACACCAATGATGGGGCACTATTCCTTCCACTGACACCAATGATGGAGCACTATTCCTCCCACTAATACCAATGATGGGGCACTATTCCTCCCACTGACACCAATGATGGGGCACGATTCTTCCCACTGGTGTGCACTGGAAGAGGGGTAGTCTTATACGGCGAGTATAGCCCAAACACTACATTTTAAACAGGAAAAGTAGGGGGTCGTCTTATACGCCCAGTCGTCTTAAACGCCGGAAAATACGGTAATTCTTCCAATCCAAGAGGCCCCCCCTTTTACTAGTCTTTTCAGCTCATCTTTTATCTCGTTTATCAGGGGAATATAGTTTGCTTTCTATATACTTTTTATAGAAGTTGTTAATTTTATTCCAAGGTATCCTATTTCGTTTTTCTTCCAGGAAAAAGGGAACACTTTTTTTAATCTTTTGCTTTTCTGTAACTGTAAGATTGAGGTTTAAAATTTCTGATTTAACTGGGTTTATCTTCAAGTTTGATATCCCTCCTCCATAATGTTTTAATTCTTTCATTAAGTTGGGCAAAGTTATCCTAGGGTTAGCAACGAAGAACAGCATGTCGTCTGCATAAGCCATGACTTTGTTCCCTATCTCCTATTTTTAACCCCTTTATGTCATTACTTTTCCTAATCTTCTCCAGCAGTGGTTCTAATGACAACACAAAAAACATGGGAGAGAGGGGGCAACCCTGCTTAGTTCCATTGTTCATCCTGAAAAACTGGTATATGGTTCCATTTACCTTTACCACACACACACACTCGTACGTACACACACACACACACACTCGTACGTACACACACACATACACACTCGTACGTACACACACACATACACACTCGTACGTACACACACACACACACACTCGTACGTACACACACACACACACTCGTACGTACACACACACACACACTCGTACGTACACACACACACACACTCGTACGTACACACACACACTCGTACGTACACACACTCGTACGTACACACACACGTACGTACACACACACGTACGTACACACACACACGTACGTACACACACACACGTACGTACACACACACACACACGTACGTACACACACACACGTACGTACACACACACGTACGTACACACACACACGTACGTACACACACACACACACACGTACGTACGTACACACACACACGTACGTACGTACGTACACACACACACGTACGTACACACACACACACACGTACGTACGTACACACACACACGTACGTACACACACACACACATACACGTATGTACGTATGTACATACATACACATGCACGCACACTGTTAAGTGCTCTCTTCTCTCCCCTAAAGTCTCCACTGGCTGACAGAGGATCATGTGACCAGAGTGAGCTGAAATTAGGTAGAGACACACACACACACACACACACACACACTACACACAGCACTATAAAAAGTTGCAGTACTTCGTTGTTCACTCACAGAGCCGGGTACTGCACTCTAGGGGGAGGCAGAGAGCACAGCACACTCCTTCTTTTGCTTTCACAGCACTCTGCTATTGAGCAGCCTAACTGCTCCCAGTGCCACTGACAGATCCGGCCTGAGCTCCGAGCCTGCTCAGCAAGACGGCCCTGGGGGACACACTCGCCCCCACCATAATTTCCACTCGCCATTGCCGAGCAAGCGAGTGGAAATTTCAAGGCCTGATATAATCCAATCTTGAATATGTGCCATGGGCATGGGAGAAGAAGGTATAATCTCTTTCCCTCGGATGGTTTTTTTCCTCCACACATCTACCAACTGATATCTATACAGTACCCCCTTCAAAGATTTAAGACTCCTCTCTCCTTCTCCTCTCCCCCCCGATGACACATCCCATCTGGGATCCAAACACAGATTAAAATCCCCAGCCACGACCAGGTTCCCCTTTTTAAACTCCATGAGTTTCCTCAGTGTCTCTTCCAGAAATCCCGCTGGATTTTTATTTGGGCAATATATGTTAGCAAATGTATATTCCTTTCCTAATAGTTTCCCCCGATAAACAAAAATCAACCTTCCAGATCTTCCATTCTATCCTCCAATTGGAAATCAACTTTTACCGAAAGACCGATTTGCTATTCCTTTTGCTCCCTTTACAGGTGAATCCGCATATATCCATGTTTGGTAATGCTTCGAGTATAATTTCACGTTTACATTTCTAGTTTGGTGAGTCTCTTGGAGAAATATTATATCGAGTATTGTTGGACCTCCCTCAGTATCGTAGGTCTTTTGCTAGGTGAGTTTAGCCCTTTCACATTATAGGTCATAAACTTAATCTCATTCATGACCTCTACTCTTTTTTTTGGTCTATTCCCTTTAACTCCTTTCCACTTGAATACAGATAATTACTACGAAGCCCCTTCTCTACCCCATCTCCCCCCCCCCCCCCCAATAAAAAACATTTTTTTTTCTATAGTTAGAGGTATGGCCGAATCTTTTTATGGCCTGACGACTGCTCATGGATCACAATAGTGCAATTCATTCCACACTCCTGTGACCTGTTTTCACTTAGGCTTTGAAGATCCTGACTTTACAGTTGGCATCCACCCATGTGCCTGGACCGGCAACTGAGAGCCTAAGCCAGCTGCTTTTGCCCCCTTTTTACATTTTAAATTTAAAACATTTTTTTTTTTTTTTTAAATTTTAAAGCTATTTCAGGAAAGAATACAAAGCAAGCTATTCAGGTAGGAAAAATGAGGGGCAGTGGGGCTCAAAGTGGTAGGTACGTAAACAAGGTATAAAGGGAGGATCAGGAAAAAAGGGGGGGGGGGGGGACTGGGAGAGCTGAAGTAATCACAAGCTTTTCCCAGTCCTGGGCTGACCTTGGAAAGTGTACTCAAGCCTGAGGAATTTTTAGTCCACTGGAGTGGTGTTGTTTTTGAATAAGGAAAGTCTCTCCTTTGCCTACTGGGTTTGGGTCCCACTGGAGCGGTGTCGTTTTTGAATGAGGAAAGTCTCTCCTTTGCCTACTGGGTTTGGGATGTTACAGCTTTCTAGAGAAACCAGAATGTTCACGTGGAATAATTTTTCAGATTTTTCATGGTCATGGGTTTTACATGTGTTGGATCTCATTCCAGCATACCAGTGCTGCTTAGCAGGTGGGTCAGTTTTGTTTCTACAGCACACTTATACACATCTCAGCTGCCGTTAGGTGTTTTATAAGGGAGTTTTTGTCTTTTTTAAATGATAGAGGTGTATCATGTAGTAGATACACTGAAGGTTTGTTTTAGAGACATACTCCCATAAGAGTTGCTACTTGTTTAACCTCTTGCCGACCGCGCATAGCCGAATGACGGCTTCACCGCGGCCGGCCAGTTCTGGGTGGACGTCATATGACGTCCTCCCAGGGGGCGCGCACCCGGCGATCTCCGTGATCGCTGTGTCCTATGGACACAGCTGATCACGTGATGTGGTAAAAGGCCAATCACAGCGGCCTTTTACCACCTGATCAGCGGTGTCCAATGACACGCTGATCAGAGGGAAATGCAAGTGCCGGTTCTCGGCTGCACTTTCCTCACACTGTCAGATCGTGAGGAAAGTACTGCCGAGAACCGGCAGTTGTCAGAGCGGGGATCGGCACCGATCATCAGGGCACTGATGATCAGTGCCCTGATGATCGGTGCCCAGCAGTGCCACCCGCAAGTTCCGCCCAGCAGTGCGCCCACTAGCTCCACCCACCTGTGCCCAGCAGTGCACCTACCTGTGCCACGCTGCAGTGCCACCCACCTGTGCCCAGCAGTGCCACCCACCTGTGCCCAGCAGTGCCACCCACCTGTGCCCACCAGTGCCACCCACCTGTGCCCACCCACCAGTGCCACCCACCTGTGCCCACCCACCAGTGCAGCCCAGCAGTGCTGCCAGTCAGTGCCACCAGTCAGTGCCCAGGGGTTGTGCCAGTCAGTGCCCAGCAGTGATGCCAGTCAGTGCCGTCTATCAGTACCCATCATCAGTGTCACCTATCAGTGCCGCCTATCCGTGCCACTTCATTAGTACTGCCTATCAGTGCCCTTTAGTGCTGCCTATCAGTGCCCATCAGTGCTGCCTCAACGCACATCAGTGAAGGAGAAAAAATACCTGTTTGAAAAATGTTATAATAGAAACAAAGAAACTTTTTTTTTTTTCAAATTTTTTGCACTTTTTTATTTATAGCGCAAAAAGTAAAGCCACCAAAAGAAAGCTCTATTTGTGAGGAAAAAATGATCAAAATTTCATATGGGTACAATGTTGCATGGCTGCGCAATTGTCAATCAAAGTGCGGCAGCACTGAAAGCTGAAAATTGACCTGGTAAGGAAGGAGGTATAAGTGCCTGGTAGGCAAGTGGTTAAACTGTATTCCAAAAATCCAATAGCCTAGGACAGTCCTAAAAGATGTGAAGAAATGAGCCTTCTGTTGCTTGGCCCTGCCAACATCGTTGTGAGACCTGGGAGTATATTTGAGGTAGTTTGGAGGGTGGTTCCTGTACAAATGCGTCAATAAGGTATACCCACTCTCTTGGTATTGGCTAAGGAGGATTCGTGTGCAAAAAGAAGGATGTGCTCTTTTTGAGCTGTGTGAATGTAGTTCAGATCTTTCTCCCTTTTCATGCACAAATGGTAAATCTAGTTGAGGTGACTGAGTGATTAACCATTTGCCTACCAGGCACTTATACCCCCTTCAGCTTTTAGTGCTGTCGCACTTTGAATGACAATTGTGCGGTCATGCAACATTGTACTCATGAAATTTTTTATCATTTTTTTCTCACAAATAGAGCTTTCTTTTGGTGGTATTTACTCGCCGCTGTATTTTTTTTTTTTTTTTTAATAATAAAAACAAATTTGAAAAGTTTTTGTTTCTATAATAAAATTTTGCAAACAGGTAATTTTTCTCCTTCCCTGATGTGCATTGATGAGGCTGCACTGATAGGCGGCAATGATATGCAGCACTAATGAGGCGGCACTGATGGGCAGCACTGCTGGGCTCTTGTGGGCACCACTGCTGGGCACTTGTGGGCGGATTTGGTGGGTGGCACTGCTGGGCACCGATAATCAGAGCACTGATCATCAGTGCCCTGATGATCGGTGCCAATCCTGCTCTGACAAGTGCCGGTTCTTGGCAGTACTTTCCTCATTCTCTGACAGCATGAGGAAAGTGCAGCCGAGAATCGGCAATTGCATTTCCCGTAGATCAGCGTGTCATTGTACACGGCTGATCATGTGGTAAAAGGCCGCTGTGATTGGCCTTTTACCACATCACGTGATCAGCTTTGTCCTACGGACACAGCGTTCACTGAGGTTGCCGGGTGCGCACCCCCATGGGCTTTCAGGAGAGGGCGTTCTGGGAGGACGTCATATTACTGCCTCCCAGAACTGGCCTGCCGCAGTGCAGCCATCATTCGACTACCTGCGGTTGGCAACTGGTTAAGGAAGAATAGACCTAGTGAATGGTGGATTGGTGCATAGTGATATTGGTATGTAATTATTTAATGTATCTGGTAGATATCCAAAATGGGAAAGGAGTCTGGCATCTCATGAAATCCAGTTTGGGGGATAGACAGATGCAAGTCAGAACCATTTATTACTCTGTCACTTGTAGAAAGAGCTGCATGTTCTTTCATTGGAGTGTTACTTTTTTTTTTTTACTTTTTCTATACTTTTTTTTTATATAAAGTGTTAGTCAAAGACCCCATGCACACTGGGGCTGTTCTAAACACTGTTCTCCTGGTAGGAAAAAAGCAGCTTCAGAAAGTATTAACAATACACACTAGGGAGCTCTAGCCTTTGTATGTGAATAAAAAAATCCAAAACATTTTCTTGATTGAATAAATTTCAGATGTAATTAAAATTATATGGAAGACATTTCTTAGAATGGTATGCGCATTGTGGAGGTACTAACATTTTGAAGCAATTGTGTAGAAAAAACCATTCCCTTATTACTGAAAAGCATCTATATATAATGTAAAGGTACATTCATATGTTAGACTGGTCCCCTTGACAACGTCTGTTAGGATGAAATGTATGTTCGGGAAGAGGAGTCTGTGCTGATGTAAAAACTGCCAGCACCATCATCCTTTGCTACATGCGATATCGGTATTGCCACTCTGAGTAGTTTTTTGGCTTTTATGCAATAAAAAATGGATTTTTGGTACTTTACTATGGAAATTCCTTTTTCTATATTTGAGTCCTTGTAGAAAAGGAGGAGGAGACCGTACCACCGAAATATCTCCGTAGTGGATGATTTAGATCGTGATTACACAGCTTTGTGTCCTAATAGAAAAATTAGATTTGGGGTCTGTAATTCTGGAAAAAAGCTGTTTGGTTGTGATGGATACACATTTTCACTGGATGTAACAGATTAGTGGACACTTAAAATAATGGATAAAGGCTTGATTGGATCTTATGCACTTTGATTTAAATGTCACATTATATATTTGTAGTTATTTTCAAGGTTACCATTTTTAATTTTTTAACCATTTGCACTCCTGAAGATTTACTTAATGACCAGGCCTCCTTTTGCTACTCGGCGCTGCACTAATTAAACTGATAATTGCGCGGTCATGCAATGCTGCACTCAAACGAAATTTACGTCCTTTTTTTCACACAAATAGAGCTTTCTTTCAGTGGTATTTGATCACCTTTGTGCTTTTTATTCTTCACGCTATAAACAAAAAAAGACCGAAAATTTTGAAGAACAACAATATTTTTTACTTTCAGCTATAAAAATATATAGTAAACTCAAAGTTAGTTATACATTTAGGCCAAAATGTATTCTGCTACATGTTTTTGGTAAAAAAAAAAAAATCCCAATAAGTGTATATTGATTGCTTTGTGTGAAAGTTATAGCGTCTACAAACTATGGTATAGATAATGGAATTTACACAGCTTTTACTTTCTGACTGCTCATCACATTTCTTGAGGGGCTAAAATACCAGGATAGTACAAACACAATCAAATGACCCCTTTTTGGAAAGCAGACACCCTACGCCAGTGATGGCGAACCCGTGGCACGCGTGCCACAGCCGGCACGCCGAGCCTTATCTGTGGGCACGCCAGGAGAATACCGTATTTTTCGCTCCATAAGACGCACTTTTTTCCCCCCAAAAAAGGGGGGAAAATGTCAGTGCGTCTTATGGAGCGAATATAGAGCGGCCGGTCCGGTATTTCCACCGCCGCCGTGTCAGAATACCGGCCGCTCAGCTCTGCAGTGGGACCGTACCTGTCCCTCTATCCAGCGGCGCGCTGTCTTCCCGGCTTCTGTAGTGTGCGTGACAGCCGGGTCCCAAGTGCGCATGCGCAAGAAGCAGTGCTCTTTGTGAATGGTAAGGCGGTACCTGGGACACATGACAGATCCCAGAAGCCGCCGAACCAATCACAAAGCGCAGCGCTTCTCGCGCATGTGCACTGGGCATCCGGCTGTCCGACGAGTGCCCACACTACAGAAGCCGGGAAGACAACGCGCGGCTGGATAAAGGAACAGGTAAGATGAAAAAAAAACTCTGCGGAAGTAAGAGCGGGTACCTGTCAAATTCAGGTACCCGCTCCCCCTCCCTCCCCAAAGGTCAGCAGTCATCTGTACTGTCCGCAGTCTCTGGTCATCCCTGTGCTTTCCGCAGTCTCTGGTCATCTCCTGTACTGTCCGCAGTCTCTGGTCATCCCTGTACTGTGTCCGCAGTCTCTGGTCATCCCTGTACTGTGTCCGCAGTCTCTGGTCATCCCTGTACTGTCCGCAGTCTCTGGTCATCTCCTGTACTGTGTCCGCAGTCTCTGGTCATCCCTGTACTGTGTCCGCAGTCTCTGGTCATCCCTGTACTGTGTCCGCAGTCTCTGGTCATCCCTGTACTGTGTCCGCAGTCTCTGGTCATCCCTGTACTGTGTCCGCAGTCTCTGGTCATCCCTGTACTGTGTCCGCAGTCTCTGGTCATCCCTGTACTGTGTCCGCAGTCTCTGGTCATCCCTGTACTGTGTCTGCAGTCTCTGGTCATCCCTGTACTGTGTCTGCAGTCTCTGGTCATCCCTGTACTGTGTCTGCAGTCTCTGGTCATCCCCTGTACTATGTCTGCAGTCTCTGGTCATCCCTGTACTGTGTCTGCAGTCTCTGGTCATCCCTGTACTGTGTCCGCAGTCTCTGGTCATCTCCTGTACTATGTCCGCAGTCTCTGGTCATCTCCTGTACTGTGTCCGCAGTCTCTGGTCATCTCCTGTACTGTGTCTGCAGTCTCTGGTCATCCATGTACTGTGTCCGCAGTCTCTGGTCATCCCTGTACTGTGTCCGCAGTCTCTGGTCATCCCTGTACTGTGACCGCAGTCTCTGGTCATCCCTGTACTGTGTCCGCAGTCTCTGGTCATCCCTGTACTGTGTCCGCAGTCTCTGGTCATCCCTGTACTGTGTCTGCAGTCTCTGGTCATCCCTGTACTGTGTCTGCAGTCTCTGGTCATCCCTGTACTGTGTCTGCAGTCTCTGGTCATCCCTGTACTGTGTCTGCAGTCTCTGGTCATCCCTGTACTGTGTCTGCAGTCTCTGGTCATCCCTGTACTGTGTCTGCAGTCTCTGGTCATCCCTGTACTGTGTCTGCAGTCTCTGGTCATCCCTGTACTGTGTCTGCAGTCTCTGGTCATCCCTGTACTGTGTCTGCAGTCTCTGGTCATCCCTGTACTGTGTCTGCAGTCTCTGGTCATCCCTGTACTGTGTCCGCAGTCTCTGGTCATCCCTGTACTGTCCGCAGTCTCTGGTCATCCCTCTACTGTTAATTAGTTTGCACTACTGTACGAGTTGTTTTTTCTAAACCAAAAGCTCGATATTCAGGTTTCATTGCAGTGTTGGCACTTTGAAAGAAATAAGTTGGTTTTGGGTTGCAGTTTGGGCACTCGAGCTCAAAAAGGTTCGCCATCACTGCCCTAAGCCATCTGCTGAGAGGCATATTGAGTCCATGTAAGATTTATTTTTTCCCCACAAGTTTCTGGAAAATGAAAAAAAATTTTTTTGTTTTACAGAGTTGTCATTTAAATGATTAGGTAAATAATTACCGCGCTCTAATACCAACAAAAAGTGCAAGGTGCTTATAAATAATTGATATAAAGTGACTGATGCAAATAAATAAAGTATAAAAATAAAATAAATTAATACAATGATACCATACTAACAAATCACTATATGTGCAATCCTCATATAAATGTGCAAATGTTTCATTTGTGAACCACAGAAAAATTCATGATGAGATTAATAAAAAATATAATGTGAAAAAAACAGCAATACTGTCCCAAATGTAACTGTGCAAATGAATTTCCAGCCAAGACAGATATACTCTCCTTCGGTGTGAAAATAAGATCTTTGCAATTATGTTGTGAGCCTGTGTGACTGCAGGGCTGTGAGGGATACTCCCTCCTTTGATCCACTCCTTAATCCTCTGCCTTTGTGTTCCTCATATATCTCATGCAAAAGAGAAATAAAGAATATGGTGTCTTATCCCAGAGATAAAAACAGCTTTAATGTGCTTCCATAATGCACTCGCATGTCATATAATACATTGCGCTTTTAAATGTGTCAATATCTGTAGCTTGCAGTTAAAACAGAGTGGAGGGTGTGTGTCCACACATCTTCTGTACTCGCCGTATAGTAGAGTGCGCGGTGACATCACTGCCCCTCCCCAACGCGTTGCGCCACAGGGATTTCGTAGCTTCGTCCGGGGGATAATTGGGACAGTATTGCTGTTTTTTTCACATTATATTTTTTATTAATCTCATCATGAATTTTTCTGTGGTTCACAAATGGAACATTTGCACATTTATATGAGGATTGCACATATAGTGATTTTTGTTAGTATGGTATCACTGTATTGATTTATTTTATTTTTATACTTTTTTATTTATTTACATCAGTCACTTTTATATCAATTATTCATAAGCACCTTGCACTTTTTGTTGGTATTAGAGCGCGGTAATTATTTACTTAATTATTTTGTTGATAAACGCACATTTTATGAGAGTGGGCATAACAACCAGCGACCTAATACTCATATTCTTAATTTTACCTCAGTGGCTCACAAGTTAACTTGTTTTTTATTGTCATTTAAATGATTTATTTCTCGCACAAGTCATGGGTATATGTGGAATTACACCCCAAAATACATTCTGCTACTTCTACCGAGTATGGGGATACCACATGTGTGAGACTTTTTGGGAGTCTAGCCACATACAGGAGCCTGACATCCAATGACCACTTTGAAAGCCTGAAGGTGTTTAACTTCCTCATTTCTCTTCCTCAATACCTATCACAGTTTTGAAGGCCCTGACGTGCCAGGATAGCTCCAACCCCCCCCCT